>NW_007070419.1:0-747 GCF_000164805.1 Carlito syrichta
TCACAACAGACTGGACAGTCACTGCGGCGCAAATGATGCCGCTGCCACTGCTGCTGCTGCAGCCCCCCCCCCGTCGCCACCGCAGCCCCCCCTGCCGCCACCGCCACCACTGCCACGGCCTCCATGACGGCCGTAGCACATCGCACCAGCCGGGCCCGAGGTGATCCACTTCAAACCCCTTCAGGGAAGATCTACTGGGATCACTGCCACCTCTCCTGCGACCGAGAAGTCCTGCCCACCCACCATAAGTCACCTGTTGTCTGCCCTGAGGCAGGCAGCCATCTTGTTCCTGTCCGGCCCCACCCCCTCTGGGGCGAGCAGCTGAGATAGCACCACCTGCTGGTGATTCAAGGTAATAACACCGAAACAGGAGAAGCAAGCTTGAAAAAGACATAGGCCAGAGTGGTGAACGGAGGGTGATCTGACCTGTCCTTCACAGCAGATCGGGGGCAACTGACCCTAACTGTAAACTAATTTACCAGCTTGAAAAGAAAACTAGAAATCAGACCTGAAAGGACATTGGACTTAAATGAAATGTCTCAGAGTGTGCTTCATTGATTCTCTTAGTTTAATGACTTAATTCTATTCCTACTGTATTGTTCCCTTTTTTCTCTTTTCCTTTTCCTTTTCTTCTCTTTTCTTCGCTCTGTAAACCATATCTTTGTATACAGGAACAGCACACTAACAAGGTGGTTGGTTAGCTTGTATGTTAGCATCACTATATGTTTATTTTTATTTATTATTTTT
>NW_007070420.1:0-475 GCF_000164805.1 Carlito syrichta
GGGGGAGGAGAAGGGAGATGGGATTAATGGTAGTAAATATCTGTCTGGGGACAGGGAGACACCTCTTATCAATAAGGGTGCCTGAACGAAGCATATTTGTATACCTAACCCTTAACTGTACCCCACAATATCATAATAAAAAATATTGATTAAAAAAATAAAAAATAGCCGGGCTCAGTGGCTCAGCCTGTAATCCGGCGCCTTTGGGAGGCTGAGGTGAGTGGTTTGCCTGAGCCCGCGGGTTCGAGACCCGCCTGGGTTGCGAGACCTCATCTCTACAATAAATCAAAAAATCAGCTGGGGGTGGTAACGCATGCCAGTAATTCCGGCTACATGGAAGGCTGATGCGGAAGCATCCCGGGACCCCAGCCAGCTAAGGCTGCGGTGGTATTTTCATAGGTTTTGCCCCCAGGAACCCCAATGGGTTTTCATGGTGGAAAAAAAACCTACAACAGAAACACACACACACACACAC
>NW_007070421.1:0-739 GCF_000164805.1 Carlito syrichta
GGGGGTGGTAGGAAATCCTCTTGCCTCACCTTCCAAAGTGTTGGGATTACAGGCCTAATCCACCACTACCCATCCAGTCATATAGTTTATTAGCACCTTTCCAGAATGAGGAGATTTTGGTTTTAAGCATCTAGTAATGAATATAAAAGACAGCAAAGGACATTTTAGCTAGTGTTATCTACTTGATTATCTGTTCTGCATTGGCACTAAGACAATGTGTTCCTTGCTGTCTTCACATCTGCCTGATCACAAGTCTTAGAAGTCACTTATCTGACTTCTAAAGGTTTTGAATCTGAGATTCAGCTGGATCTAACACAGATTAAACTGTGTTCATAGATGGACAGACAAAGAAAGTTTAGTGAGCAGTAAAGTATGGGAAAGAGGATGAAAGTTTATAGATTACTAGAATTCAGATATATAGCACTGCTACATGATAAAGGATTTTCTATAGCTGTAATGAATGTCTGGGTCTGGATGGCTCAGTAATTCAGCTGAGGATATAGATTTTATCATTAGAGATTTTTGGATAATATCTTGATTTAACATTCCTGCTGCTGATATATAAAATGAGCTGATGCTCCCAGCCAATTTCTTATAACCAGATACTACCTACATCTATCCTCCTTTTCTTCCCTCTGAAACAAGTCCCAGATCCTCAACTTACTGGAGAGCATTGTCATCAGAAATAAAGTGCTAAACCTTTTATTTAACATTGATGTAGAGTGATGATGCCAGCATA
>NW_007070422.1:0-761 GCF_000164805.1 Carlito syrichta
GTTCACAGGGCGACTAGCTTTAGAGCCGGGAAAATGGGATTGGGGGGAAGAAATGTCCCGGGTGAGGTGTGTGTCCCTGGGCTTTCTTGGTGGAAGGTCCTCGTTGCTGAGTCAGAGGGTCAGCCTGCCTGGGGCGCATTTCTAACCTTGGAGAGGAAAGCCGGCAAGAACCTGGCCAGGGTCCCTCAGGAATTCTCACAGCAAAGCAGGGGCAGACATTGGGCTGGTTATGTCTGGAATCTGCCGAGCTTGGGGTAACTTTGTTTGATGGGAGCAGGGAAGGAACGATCTGGGGCAGAATGTTTGCAGGAAAATTGATTCTTTTTTTTTTCTTTTCTTTCTTTCCTTCTTTCTGTCTTTCTTTCCTTTATTCCATATGTTCTTTCTTCCTTCCTTCCTTCCTTTCTTACCTAATTTCTTTCTTTTCTATCCTCTCTAGGTTGCCAAGGCTGCTCTCAAACCACCAAACTTGGGCCATCCTCTCGGCCTGGGCCTCCCAAACTGCTGTGATCCTGAAATCCTGATCTTCCTGCCTGTTCTTGAACTCTGGGCCAGAGACAATCCTCCTGCCAAGGCCTGCCCTCACCCAAGGTTTTCTGGGTTTTACTTGGGGTCGAGGTGGGGGCTTGCGATGGTGTCTAGCCTAGTCTTTAGCACCTGGGTTCTGGCTATTTTCCCTTCTCAGCCTCCCCCAGTGCCTAGGAGACAGGCGTGTGTTGCCCAGCCGTACCTGTCCCACTGAAGTTTTGAGGATCACCCCC
>NW_007070423.1:0-812 GCF_000164805.1 Carlito syrichta
TTACTTTCAATGGAGGTAATGATAGCTGGAGTGGCCAGGCCCCTCTACATCCTCTGTTCATTTCATCGTGGGATAATTTATCATATCTAGCGTTATCTGTTATCATCTAATCACGAAATTTTTCTTTCTGAAGATGAATGAGCATGTGATAAAATTTTTCCAATGAACTGCCTTTGGGAGAGGAAATTTGTTGTGGAGAATGTGTGAGAAGTAAGCAGTAAGTGTTAAGCAAAGGTCAGATTGATGTTATCACTGAGGTTTTCCTGGAGTGGAGACAATTACTCCTTGTTTGTTTGGCTATTAATCCGGAATTGTGTGTGGGTGGGCAAGTCTTCTGAAATGCATTATGCCGGCTCCTTAGAGTCCAAATCGAGTACAATGATAGAGTTTCAGTGTATATTTTAAGCCAGGGTACAACGAGTTGATTTATAAATATTTTACCATAATGATTCATGAATTGCCTTATCGGCCAGCCAAATTTTTTGGATAAATAACATCATCCTCATGGAATTAGTTCTCTAATCCATCGTTATATATTAATAATCTTTAAAGTACTAAGTTTCATGTGATCTTATATTTTTTATCTAATCAGGATATATCTGGGATGATATAATTTGAAATTTCTAAGGCAGCCTCTTTTTGTCAATAGTTTAATTTTCCTGTTTTAAAGTTCATTTGAGGGAAAAGACACAGAAGGTGTCATCAACCCAAAAAGAATAAATGTAAGCCCAGCTGTCTCTATCTCCACCACACATATTGAAAGAGAAGTTATGGTAATTTTTCAATTTGGTTCAAATTAATTATTTCCCTGG
>NW_007070424.1:0-832 GCF_000164805.1 Carlito syrichta
CCAGATATTCAAACAAGAAAATAATAACAAGTTAGATGTTATGACAGAAACTAAGAATTAATTATGGGCATGCAAAGAAGAGATCCCAGACCAGCCAGGGGAAAGAGAGGTATCTTTGACTGTGGCAACTCATGAGACACATTATTCATACCAGTACACTGCTGAGGGAGAAAGGAGGAGCTATTGACAATTAAATTGGGGGCCTGGTAGAGTAGTTCATACCTGCAATCCCAGCACTTTGAGAGTTCAAGGCAGGAGAACTGCTTGAGTCCAGGAGTTTGAGACAAGCCTGGGCAACAGAGTGAGACCTATTGCCACAAAAAAAATCAAAACATTAGCCAGGTGTAGTGGCATGCACCAGTAGTCCCCATTACTCAGGAGACTGAGGCAGAAGGATCACATGAGCACAGGTGTTTGAGGCTGCAGTGAGCAGTGATTGTGTCACTGTACTCCACACTGGGTGACAGAGTGAAAGTCAGATTTTCAAATAATAATCACAATGAAATTGAGAACACAGGTGTAAACTATGACTGCACAAATAATTGAAGACAAAGGTCAGCCTACACACAGAAAAGCAATCACTGAAGGAAGTGACTCCTGAGCTAACACAAAAAAGATAAGGAGCAATCAGGTGAGCAAAGGTGATTGAGAGGACATCATAGGCAAAGAAGAGCCTCATCACATGCTGGGAGGGTGGGAATGTCAGGCTTAGAAGGGAATTAGAAAAAATGTAAGAATTACAACTGAAATTAATATAACTGAACCATAATATGCATTTTACATTTTATGTGAATGCATATTAAAGCTCTATATTATTTCATGCAGCACTTTG
>NW_007070425.1:0-3188 GCF_000164805.1 Carlito syrichta
ATAAATCAAAACTTAGCCGGGCGTGGTAGCGCGAGCCTGTAGTTCCAGCTACTCGGAAGGCTGAGGCGGAAGAATCGCCGGAGCCCAGCAGGTCAGCCTGTGGTGGTTGGGAGCAGCCACTGCACTCCAGTCTGGGTGACAGAGCGAGACTCCAACTTAAAAAAAAGAAAGAAAAGAGATCGGTGCCGCCTTCCTGATTGATTACTCTAGTCTCAGACAGTAATCTAGAACAAGAAACACGACGTATCTATCTACTGTAAGCAACTAGGAAACCAAACAAAATATATGTAACAAAAGTTGCTACACATTGGAAACAAATATAAAATCACTACTGTCACAAAAAGAAAGAAAAACAATGAGGTGAACTCTAAAATTACGTCAGCTGCCTGCCTGCAGTTTTCAGGTCACCACACAGAGTAAAACAAACAAACAAACAAGTCTAACTTACATTATAGTAAGATTAAGAAAAAATACATCAGAGTAGAGGAAGTTGAAGGCAATTAGAATTTGTGGAGCAGAATACTGTAGGAGAAGGAGCTATAGAAAAATTGAGATTCAGAAACCTTCACAGAGTTCCCATGAACCTTTGACTGAGTTCTAATCTGCTCATATGTGAGAAGAAATTTCTTCAAAGCCAGAAAATTACAATCAGAGAGCAATGGTCTAAAGAATTCCCAGCGTACAAACACAACAGGGAATACTTCAAGTTTTTGTCAGTGCAAATGGAAAGGTCTCCAAATAGATATTAGAAAGAACATTTAGATGAATATTACCTCAGTAGCATCAGTACTTGGGCTATACTAGACTTGTAGTAATGTCTGCTCTGGAGGACAAGACGTAGAGAAGTCAACCTTTAGAGCGCCAAATTTTTTTCTAAGAAATATGAAAACTCAATTATATATCTAAAGAAAGTCCAAAATTCCTCAAAATAAATCCTACAATTAAATTAAATCTAACATCTAGTCAAAAATCGCCTGACTTTCAAAAAATCAGACACATTATGATCTATAGCGAGGAGAAAAAAATCAATGAACAGCTTTAGAAATTATAGAGAAAAATTGGAACTAGTAGATAATGCTAGCAGATAATTTTCTTTCTCATTGGACTCTTATGCTTTCACATATCTTGCAAGACACACAGGTTTTTGTTATGTTTTCAACAATGTTTCTACAGAGAACAGCTTTGGTGATACAGACTTTTCCTCCCTAAGTAGCAAATAATAAGTCTGTTTATAGCTTTAAAATAAAGAGAGAATGTCTCCCTCCAGAACAAAATGCAGAAATCCTCAATGCCTGGTATGTTTTTAAAAATGTCTCACTGTAGGGCAGAGCAGATGGGCTTACTATCCATTATAAGAGATTTGAGTTTTCTAATTCAAGGTTTATCTCCTGTGGATCAACATATTTTGTGTTTTATAGACAGGGTCTCATTTTGGTGTCCAGGCTGGCTTGCAGACGTGGTTTCATTCTCGATTCTTGGGCTCAATGATCCTCCTTTCTCAGCTTCCTGAACAGCTAGCGGTGCCAGTGTGTTCCAGGCATGGGATCTTGCTATGCTTATCAGGATGGTCTCAAACTCCTGGGCTTAAGCAATTCTCCTAGATAAGCCTCCCGTAATATTGGAGTTGCAGTCATAAGTCACTGAATCCAACCTGTATCATATGATAAAATAGTACTCAGCAGTTAAGGAAAAAAGGAACTAATAATGCTCATTACAACATAAATGATTCTTCTTCTCTTCTTTTTTTTTTTTTGAGTTGGATTCTCACTCTGTCACCCAGACTGGATGCAGTCGTATGCTCTCAGTCATCACAGCCTTGGCCTTTTGGGTCCAGCATTCTTTCTGCCTCCGCCTTCCAAGTAACTAGAACTACGGGCGCGTCCTAATATGCCCGTCTAGTTTTTGATTTATTAAAGAGGTGAAGTCTCGCCAAGATGCCTGGGTGGGTCTCAAGCCCACGGACTCAGGCAATTCACTCGCCTCGGCCTCCCAAAGTGCTGGGATTACAGGCTGAGCCACTGAGCCTGGCCCACAAATGATTCTTAAGTCGTAAGTTCACTAAAGGATGCCAGACATAAAAACAACTTTTTAATTAATTAAATTACATAAAATTCTAAATGATAAAATCATTAAGACACAAAACAGATCAGTGAATATCAGAAGCCAAAGTTAGAAAGAAGAAATGGACTGCGATAGGAATGTAGGGTGCTAGAACATCATATATTATGGTCTAAAATTGACAAAACAGCTGGACTCGATGGCTCAGCCTGTAATCCCGCGCCATTGGGAGGCTGAGGTGAGTGGATTGCCTGAGCCCGCGGATTCGAGACCCTCCTGGGCAGGCGAGATCTCATCTCTACAATAAAATCAAAAAATTAGCCAGGCATGGTAGTGCGCACCTGTAATTCCGGCTACTCGGAAGGCTGAGGAGGAAGGATCGCCGGAACCCAGCAGGTCGAGGCTGCGGTGGCCGGGAGTGGCCACTGCACTCCAGTCTGGACGACAAAGTGAGACTCCAACTCAAAAAACAAAAAAAAAATTGACGAAACATCCTGTCAGATATCTCTCAATATAACTGATTAAAGTTTTCAATACATTTAAAGGACAAATAATTTTTAAGACCCTGAGAATGCAGAATTAAAAAATACCCCCAAACTATTAAATAATGACTAAATACTGTTTAATTGATTAGACTACATTGAATTTGATATAGATCTCAATTTTTAATTTTTTTATATTTAATTATGGGTACATGAATTATATGATAGATTTATAAATTTATGGGGCACATGTGATGTTGGATACAAGCATACAAGGATTAATCATCAAATCAGTGCAATTGGGATGTGTATCACCTCAAGCATTTATTATTTCTTTATGTAAAGAGTATTCTCATTCCACTCTTTTGGATATTTTTAAATAGGGAATGTTGTTTTTTATAGCCAGCCTTTTCTCAATCGAATACTAGGCCTTATTCATTCTAACTATATTTTTGTACACATTTGCAGACTATTGATTAGACGTTTTTTCTCACATGAGCTAGACCTGCGGGACAGACAAGGATCATATTTCCTTGTTTGTGTTTTATGATTAAGCATAGCGATTTTGGTAATAGACACAGTCAAAAAGCCCATAGATTAATTTGCAAGTACAAAGTTCTTGTATTCCTGTGTCATTATCACAGCTTC
>NW_007070425.1:3330-7639 GCF_000164805.1 Carlito syrichta
TACTAAAAATAAAAAATATTTTTTCAATATAATCAGTGAAATATTTACCTACACTTTCACAGAGCAAACTACCTAGAAGAGGTTTACAAAACACTAAGTATACCATGTAACAAAAATAAATCAAAACACTCATTTATTTTGTTTTTCATATTTTGCTATTTATCAGAAAAATGAATGGCTAGATGAATTGTGTACATATTAAGGAAAAATTGCATGCAGCATTCGTATTTATAGAGCTTAAAAACATAATGTAGATGCAGGTTCCTGATGAGTATATATAATTCTATGTTTTCTTTATGAACCTTGATAATACACTACCTACACATGGTATCTATGGAGAACAAAAATTCATGAAAAACAGAATAATTATAAGCCTCAAATGTAGCCAGGCATGGTAGCGCATACCTGTAATTCCGGCTCCTCGGAAGGCTGAGGCGGAAGGATCGCCAGAGCCCAGCAGGTCGAGGCTGCGGTGGACGGGAGTCGGGGAACTCCCGGGGGAACGAGGTGAATATTTTAAAGTAGTCTTCTATTACTTGTACTGAGTGGATTTTCAATTTTTTGTGTTGTTTTCTGAGTTGTTGTTTTTTGAGTCTTGGAAGGCCTGGTACCAGGACTTTGAGCAGGTACCAGGTCCCCGACCCTTGCTAGGAGTCTTCCAAGACAGAACCGGAAACCCGAGAGACCCACAAAGCCATCCGAACAAAGGGCGGTCCAAGAGCGTACATGTGTGTGTGGATGAAAAATAAAAGGGGATGACTCACCAAAGGCGCAGAAAGGCATAACGTAGCTGTTGGAGTTTCAAGGTCCTTCGTGGAGTTACTTCGCCAGTCAGAGAGGAAAAGAGCAAAGAAACCAAGCACTTTGTCTCCCACCCTTGCAGACTCTGGCGGTTCGAACTTTCCTTTGGGGACTTTCTTGCCTCCCTAGGGAGTAGCTCTAGGCAGAGACTGTCAGTTGTCCTCCGAGATGCAGCTCGGTCCACGGGGAAACTCAGAAATCTTGGCTAGAAGGAAGCAAAGATTTAACCTTAGTGCCTCACCCAGTCAGGCCACAGCGGTCTGATGTCTTTCCCTGGACCTGCACGCTGAAGTGTATCCTCAGCTAGAGCCTTAAATTGCCACCAGGTTCCAACACAGTCCACAGAGGGCCACCAGTTAGGAAATATGAGAGAGAGAGAGAAATATCGGATGTCTCGTCAGAACCTCCAAAATCGTTAAGTACGGACGGACCGGGTGAGGGTCGAGAGATGCAGGGAGGCGCGCAGCACTGGCGGGGCTGGCAAACCGGAGGTGCGTGCCGGCAACCCAGAGATCCGAGTAAATAGCAAATAATTGCGACACACAAAAAGATTAAGAAAGAAATGTTATTTAAAAATAAATTAGAGAGAGAAAGAGAGGGAAAAGAGAAGATTCAGCTCCCCAAGATGGGGGAGGGGGACCAAAGACAGGAAGCATGGCGACAGCCATGACTCAAAGAGCACATGGCCACGCCAGACTCTAGCAAGGCAATGTCCCCTGGTTGCTTGTGGTTGTGTCCTTTGAACCATTCCCCTTTGATGGGGGAAGATCATTAGGGTGATTGGGTGGTGGTCTGCCTCCGTGTCATCACAAAAGGGCAAGCAAGTGCAGGTACTGATGATGTCAGATGATGGACAGCAGGCAGATGGGTGGGTTAGTCACATGATTGCTGCCATGGTGGGGCTTATCTGTGTCAGGAAGTTCACAGAGGGAGATTAGCTTAACCTGAGGGGGATTTCCTGTAAGAGACTTGTTAGACATTAACAATTCACAAATTCCTTGACCAAAGGTGGGTGGTCATTTGGGTTGTCCTGAGGCTGCATCTGAAAGAGATATGCCTATGGGGGATGGGATAGGCTGCTGTTTGTCCTGGAGTCGAATGTCTGAATGCTTGCTAATCGTTACACTGAGGTAAAAAAAAAAAAAAAAGCTAATAATAAGCTAACTTTCTTCTAGGTTTCTACAGGTACCTTTCACATTATGAGAAAGTTTTTGGGAATAATGGGAAACTGTCTGGGGAGGGGAGTGGGATTGGCAGTTAAGGGAACCTGCTAGGGGAGGGTGATGGACTGAGACTCTAACTCAAAAAAAAGAAAAAAAAAGTAAATGCATGCATTTCGATTTTACATAATTGACCAGTAGATAACAATAAAAAGTATTCTTTAAAAAATCATGTGATGCCGGACTCGGTGGCTCCGCCTGTAATCCCGCACCTTTGGGAGGCTGAGGTGAGTGGACTGCCTGAGCCCACGGGTTCGAGACCTGCCTGGGCAGGCGAGACCTCATCTCTACAATAAAAATAAAAAAATTAGCCGAGTGTGGTAGCGCGCGCCTGTAATTCCGGCTACTCGGAAGGCTGAGGTGGAAGGATCGCTGGAGGCCAGCAGGTCGAGGCTGCAGTGGCCAGAAGCAGCCACTGCACTCCAGTCTGGGCGACAGAGTGAGACTCCAACTGAAAAATAAAAAAAAATAGAAAAAATTAAATATCATGTGAGATGCTCTCAAACATTGCAGGCTCTCCTGTCTTGTACAAGGGTCAGCTCGTGTAGTAACTTATTTTTTAGTTGTTGCCTTAGAAGAATACAGTTATTTAGCCCCATATCCAATTTTTGCTTCCACAAGGTAAGAGGGAAAATCGAAGGTTTTGGTACCGGTATCTTCAAAACTTATTGCCCTACACCCAATTTTATTTCATTGATATTCAGAATGATAGAACTCAGTCAATAAAAAAAAAAGAAAATAATCGAAAAACTTGAGAAAACTGAATTTGCAAGGAGGACACAGAGCTGTGCTGACTCACAATTGAGCAGTTTTAAAACCATAGAGACAGTTGTTGGTCAGTGATAAAAAACTCAGTGGAAGTTGACATCAGGAACAAAGAAACAGAAAACAAACTACATTATGTAACAGTAATAAGACACAATTCTGCAAAGATAGCATTGGTAGAAGTCACTGGATAAAATCTATCATGCTCTAAATAGAGAAAATAGTCTTTTCCCCATTTGCTAACCATGGAAGACATGTCTGTCTATGCAGTAGATTAAAAAACACACAATTATTTGCTAATGTTCACACGTGCTTCCCCAAAGTGAACTATTCAGTGTGAAATTTCATGATGGGGACTTTGGAAAGTGGCATGGCATAGCAACACAAGGCCTTACCAAAGTTAACCTCACACTTAATTAGCAAAATACAATAGATTCTTAAGTTCATTTACAGTGAAAATAATCTGAAAAGAAGGGATATAACCGAAGACACATTTGATGATGTAAATGCCCCATCTGATGTGCACCTTGTGTATTCCATATTTTGAAAGTGCTTTAAAAAGTCTAGTAGCATGCCCATACCATACAATTCTTTCATCTAAAGTATTAAAACTGTAGCTTCTAGTCTTTTTATGAAATTGTGCAATAATCACCACAATCTAATTTTAATTTTTTTTTTTGAGTTGGAGTCTCACTCTGTCGCCCAGACTGGAGTGCAGTGGCTGCTCCCGGCCACCGCAGCCTCGACCTGCTGGGCTCCAGCGATCCTTCCACCTCCGGCTTCCAAGTAGCTGGAATTAGAGGCATGCACTACCACGCCCGGCTGATTTTTTGATTTATTGTGGAGATGAGGTCTAGCTGCCCAGGAGGGTCTCAAACGCGCGGGCACAGGCAATCCACTCACCTCAGCCTCCGAAAGCGCGGGATTACAGGCTGAACCACCGAACCCGGCTTAATATATTTTTAACCCTTGAAAAGATACCCTGAGTACTGCTTGGTGGCTCAGCCTGTAATCTGAGAGTTTTGTAAGGCTGAGGTGAGTGGATTGCCTGAGCCCGCAGGTTCAAGACCCGCCTGGGCAACTTGGAGTAACCTCATCTCTACAATAAATCAAAAGAACAGTTAGCCGAGAGTGGTAGCGCGCGCCTTTAGTTTCAACTACTTGGAAGGCTGAGGCGGAAGTATCGCCTGAGACCAGCAGGTCGAGGCAACGGTGGCTGGGAGTGTGTCACTGCACTTTATTCTGGGTGACGGAGCGAGACTCCAACTCAAAAAAAAAAAAAAAGACAACCTATATTCATGGGGAGCGAGTGTGCGATTTGGGGTGGTCAGTTTCCTTACCCTCAGCCTTGGTCAACCCATAACCTACTTATTGTCTCTACATGTTGGCCAACTCCGGACATTTCATAGAAATGGAATTATACAACTTGTGTATTTCTTTGACTTTCTTCATTCACCCATACTTCACTCAGTACTAAACTAGTGAATACTAATACATATTTCCATTTTTTTTTTTAAGTTGGA
>NW_007070426.1:0-800 GCF_000164805.1 Carlito syrichta
TCTGAGATGCTCTCTTAAATAATTTTGTATTTTGTCTCTTCAGGATTTTTTATGGAACTTAATAAGCTAATTATCAAGTTCTTGCAGACTGGTAAAGGAGCAAAAATAGCCATGGCCATTTAGTTGACTAAGTGTTTAGGCAGTGGCGGTGGAAGAGTCATTTCCTCTAGTTGATACGCAGACTCTAATTTAAAGTTGTGGTAATTAAAATAATGTGATATTGGCTCAGATTAAGTTAATAAATGTGCAGCAAATTAAGGTGATAAAGCTAAATGAGAGACCCACGTACAACAATGTACGATAGACGTGATTTTACAAAGAATTGGAGGAAAGGATAGATAAGTCCAACAAGTTCATGTGGAAACAATTGGTTTGCCACAGGAAAACATACAAAAAATTAGATTTCCCTTTACATCGTTTGTAACCAAGTGCAAATGGATTAATGTCTTAAAAAATATGGCTCTCAGAGAATACCTTTTTGACTCAGTAGTAAGGAAAGATGGCATGTTACTCAAAGCATAGGTAATAAAATATTGCTAAAAAGTACTGAGACAAAATTACAGTATCATATATAGCAAAAAGAAAAAACGATGCAAACAAATTTAAAACAGAAGAAAAATATCTGGTGAAATTACTTGCAACATGTATGTCAAAGAATTTCTGACCAGATTATAGAAAAAACTCGCATACTGATTTTTTTTTTTTGAGTTGGAGTCTCACTCTGTCGCCCAGACTGGAGTGCAGTGGTGGCTTCTGGTCACCGCAACCTCGACCTGCTGGACTCCGGCGATCCTTCCGCC
>NW_007070427.1:0-591 GCF_000164805.1 Carlito syrichta
CTTTTAGACTTTGAAGATAGGGCTCCAGGCTCTCCTGGCCTGAAGGGTTTCTGTTGATAAATCTGCTGCTATTCTAATTGATTTTCCCTGGTAGGTAGTCTGGCCTTTTTCTCTTGCTGCCTTTAGGATTTTTCCTTTCATAGTTACTTAGTTTAGGCGAATTATTATGTGTCTGGGAGTTGGTCTTCTCGTTTGTTGTCTTGCAGGGGTTCTCTGAATCTCTTGTGTTTGAATTTTTTCATCCTTAATGAGATGAGGGAAGTTTTCTTGAATGATTTCATGAAATGTTTGTTCCAGTGTGGCTTCGGTTTCTCTTTCTGCCTCAGGAAGCCCAATTATTCTTAGGTTTGGTCTCTTGAAGTGATCATTCATCTCTTGCAGGTTTTGTTCTGTCTTTTTGAGCTTCTTTTCTATGCTTTTGACAGTTTGGGTTAGTTCTGTGTTTTGGTCTTCGAGCTCTGAGATTCTTTCTTCAGCTTGGCTGATTCTGCTTTCCATGCTTATTAGTCTGTTGTTCATTTCCATCACAGTATTCTTTACTGCTGTGTTTCTGACAGAGCTCCTTTCCCATTTTCCTCTTGTCTCTCCACA
>NW_007070428.1:0-768 GCF_000164805.1 Carlito syrichta
GATCTTGTTGAGAATTGTAGCATCTATGTTCATCAAAGATATTGGCCTGTAGTTCTCTTTCTTTGTTGGATCTTTACCTGGCTTGGGTATCAATGTGATGTTGGCTTCGTAAAATGATTTGGGGAGAGTTCCATCTTTTTCAATCGCCTGGAATACCTTCAGTAGGATTGGTATCAGCTCCTCCTTAAATGTCTTGTAGAATTCTGCTGGAAAGCCATCTGGACCAGGGCTTTTTTTTTGTAGGAAGTTTTCTTATTACGTGGTCGATTTCCTTGATTGTTATTGGTTTATTTAGGGTCTCAATTTCTTCTTGTTCCAACCTAGGTAGGTTGTGTGATGTCAGAAAGTCTTCCATTTCCTTCTGGTTTTCAAGTTTGTTTCCATACAAGTGTACGTAGTAGTCTCTAATGATCTTTTGTATTTCTTCAGGGTCAGATGTGACTTCATCTTTTGTGTTTCTGATTATGCTTATTTGGTTTTTTTCTCGTTTTTTCTTGGTCAGTCTAGCTAGGGGACCATCAATCTTGTTTACCCTTTCGAAGAACCAGCTTTTTGTTTCATTGATTTTTTGTATTATCTTTTTGTCTTCTATGTCCTGGATTTGGGCTTTTATTTTGGTGATCTGGATTCTTCTGCTGAAATTAGGGTTTTTGTGGTCTTGCTTTTTCCAGCTTCTTTAGGTGGCTTGTTAGGTTGTCAATTTCTGTTCCTTCCATTTTCCTCATGTGTGTTTGTACGGATATAAATTCTCCTCTTATTACAGCTTTT
>NW_007070429.1:0-694 GCF_000164805.1 Carlito syrichta
TTTCCTTGCAGCGGTATGTGTAGATCTCTGGCATGTTTCCTTTCTGACCATGTTTGCGTTTTCTCATGTGTTAGTGTTACGTTGGAGTTGTTGAAATGTATCAGACACCTACTCTGCACAATGAATGGTACCTGCTGTCAATCTCTCTCTTGTGGGGGCGGGGCTCCCGGTCCCTCGCCATTGCGGGGCTGCAGCGCCCTGGCGTGAGGACGGCGCGTCGCGTCCCGGCCGCGTGACCTGCTGGGTTGACGCGATCCTTCCTCAGAATCCTGCCCGCGAGCACCGAGGCGCAACGCGGTTCCGCCTCCCGGGCCGCGGCCTCCCACGGAGTGCTTCGGACTCCCGCGCTGCGGGAGCCCAGAGTGTGGCTCGCGGCGACTGGGACGACCGCGGAGCTGGGCCCCCCGCTGGCCGCGGAGCTGGGCCCCCCGCTGGCGGCGGAGCCGGGCCCCCCGCAGGCGGCGGAGCTGGGGCCCCCCTACCACGTCGAGGGAACGTGAGTCAGGCCGCTCTTGGACATGGACCCTTAACCGTGAGTTCACAGACTCTTCTTTTCTTGTATTTTCTAACCTGTGTTGTGGCTTTTGCTGGAAGTGCAACTGCTGGATTATGCATGAGAGTATCTCGTTTTCTGAGAAGTGTGTGTGGAAGGACTGCCCTATTCCCACGGAAATGTATGTGGGCCATAAATGTG
>NW_007070430.1:0-438 GCF_000164805.1 Carlito syrichta
CACTAAAGAGACACTTAAGACAAATCAATAATTTTAATTCAATTACTATTTGCTGTCACCTATTTAATGAGTTGATTTCAGGCTTTTAAATCTCTAAAAAGTAAAAAAAAAAATCACCTCGCAAATATCATTTTATTTTTTTCTTCTCCCTTCCTTTCCTCCTTTCTTTCTTTCCTCCTTTCTTTCCTCCTTTCTTTCTTTCTTTCTTTCTTTCTTTCTTTCTTTCTTTCTTTCTTTCTTTCTTTCTTTCTTTCTTTCTTTCTTTCTTTCTTTCTTTCTTTCTTTCTTTCTTTCTTTCTTTCTTTCTCTCTCTCTTTCTTTCTTTCTTTTGTAGTCCAAAGACTATTGGTAAAGTATTGTGGTCTGCAATACTTACAGTTAACGTTATTCTATTTCTTTAATCTAATTCCAAAATAGTCACTCCATTCTTTCTGCTTA
>NW_007070431.1:0-505 GCF_000164805.1 Carlito syrichta
CTGTCAATCCTTTTTTTATAGTATTACAATAGGTGTTCAAGCTTCACTTATGAGTGAGAAGTGGTGGAATTCTCACCTGCCTTTAAATTTTTATTGGTTTGAAGTATATTTTTCTGATACAAGAATAGGTACCTCTGCTCTTTTTTGTTTTCCATTTGCCTGGAAGATCATTTTCCAAACTTTTACTTTGAACCTGTGAGTGTCCTTTACAGTGAGATAGGTTTCCTGGAGGTAGCAAAATGTTGGATCATGTTTCTTTATACAGTTTGCTACTCGATGCTTTTTAGTGTCACATTCATTCAGTCCATTCACGTTCAAGTTGATTATTGATATGTGAGTGTTTATCCCTGTCATAAGGCTCTCAAAATGTTGCTTTGCTTCCTTTTTATTATATATATGCATGTGTATATATAGTATGTATGTGTCTATATATATGTGTATATATATATATATATATATATATATATATATATATATATATATACACATATATATAGACACATAC
>NW_007070432.1:0-480 GCF_000164805.1 Carlito syrichta
CATGCCCGGCTAATTTTTTAATTATTGTAGAGATGAGGTCTCGCCAAGTTGCCCAGGCAGGTCTCGAACCCGCGGGCTCAGGCAACTCACTCACCTCAGCCTCCCAAAGGGCAGGATTGCAAGCTGAGCCACCGAGCCCGGTTGACTTGTATATTTTAAATAATATGCTTTAGAGTGAGTACAATGTTTTAAATCTAGAAAGGTAGCTATATTGTCTCATCTTAAAATCTTCAAAGAGCCAAGTTTCCTTTTGAGAAAAAAATATAACCCATTACATTCTATATTGCTTACTATACACCAGGCACTGGTCAAAATGTGTTACATATGTTAACTTATTTAGCAGAATGAGGAAAATAATCTGCTTCAACAACAGAATGAAGCAAGTAATCTGTGTAAATAATTTTAAAAACCAAGTATCTGGCAGGACTTGGTGGCTCAGCCTGTCAACCCAGCACTTTGGGAGGCCGAAGCGAGTGAATC
>NW_007070433.1:0-483 GCF_000164805.1 Carlito syrichta
CTAGGAGCCAGGCTCGGTGGCTCAGCTTGTAATCCCGCGCCTTTGGGAGGCTGAGGTGAGTGGATTGCCTGAGCCCGCGGGTTCGAGACCCACCTGGGCAACTTGACAAGACCTCATCTCTACAATAAATCAAAAAAATCAGCCAGGCGTGGTAGTACGCGCCTGTAGTTCCAGCTACTCGGAAGGCGGAGGCGGAAGGATCGCCGGAGCCCGGCAGGTCGAGGCTGCAGTGGCCGGGAGCGGCCACTGCACTCCATTCAGGGTGACAGTGAGACTACAACTCAAAACAAAAACAAAAAACAGAGCTAGGGAACCAAAAACAAAGATAGAGAAGAACTAACTGACACAATCAACAAGAGATACTTTAAGGCTATATGTAAAACTTTTCACCCTGATAATTGAAAAATACTTCTTCTCAAAGTATAAGGATCATTCACAAAATTGATTATACATCAGGTCACGAAGAAAAGATCAGTAAATTAC
>NW_007070434.1:0-808 GCF_000164805.1 Carlito syrichta
CCTCATTTTGTCATAGATTAATTTTCCTGTTTGATGGGAAAATACACAAAAGGTGTCATCAACCCAAAAGAATAAATGGTAGCCCAGCTGTCTCCACTTTCACACACATATTGAAATCATAGTTATGGTAATTTTTCAGTTTAGTTTGAGTTATTTTTCCCCTGGTAATTGTGCCAAAGTGTACCTGTTATAATGTGTCAGTTGATATAAAATAGTAAACGAAATAGCAAGTAATTATGTTGTGCATATCATTTTGTCTTTTCATTAGATGTATGTGTTTATTTCTCAGACAGGAATATTTATTTTAAGCAGGCAGAGTGGCAAAATATCAACAACATGAGATTGGGGTCTATACACCAGTGGAGTTCTTTAAACAGATTTAGCAATATACCTTGAACACATTGTCATGATTTTGACCTTCAGTTTCTCATTTCTGCAGTTGATGGAAGATACACTTTTAACTGTTGTTTTGAGGATCAAATGTTATAATGTGTATGTAAAAACACAGAGTACTATTTATATATTTACATATTACTATTATATTCAGGAAGTAACTTAGTCCAGCAGGAGTGACATTTTTGCTTTCAGATACTCAAGTCCAATAAATATGAAGTGTGGGTTATTGTGTCATTTCTTTCGTTGCTTAACAAGAACTCTATTGACCTAAATAATCACCAGAGTTGTAAGAAGTTGGCAACATTACAGTAAACTTTTAAGTCTTAACACCTTTTTTGGGGCGTATATGTAAATAAAGGACAGCAGTCAAACTTTCAGATTTCCAAACCTGTTAAATATTTTTTTAAAAAAA
>NW_007070435.1:0-1732 GCF_000164805.1 Carlito syrichta
AGTATGCAGTGTCCTACACACACAAATGAAGAATTACTAGTACACTATGACTATATACCAAGAGAAAAATAAAACATAGAATATAGAAGCAAACTCAGAAGTCATCTAAAACTTTGAATTAGCAGAGAACTTTAAAGTAACTACATTTAAGATGATCAAGGAAATAGGAAACACATTCTTGAAGACAAGAGAAAAAACAGGGAATTTCACCCGATAATATATCTAAAACAATGAATGTTATAAAATTGAAAAATATCAGAAATAAAGAACTCCATGAATGGCTTAACAGCAAGTTGGATACAGAAGAAGATAGAATTAGTGAACTTAACAATGCAGTAGAAAATATCAAAACATGCAGACAGAAAAGAGAGTAAGAGACATGTTCGATTCAGAAAAATGGCCCAGTGTGTGTAAATAACATTCCAAACTAGAGATCAGAATGAAAATAGAGAAGAAAAAGCGATATTTAGAGAGATAATAACCAAAAATTCTTCCAAAACTAACAAAGTACATCAAATTACAGACTCAGTCAACTGTGATAACCCCAAGCAGAATTTGGCACATCATACTCAAAATGCTGAGGAATTATATACCGAGAAAAATCTTGAAAGCTCACCAGAGAAGATAAGGCATGTTTTCTTTTGTGTTGGCATACACCTTGAGAATCATGAAGCAAAGGAATTACATGCTTAATGTGACAAAAGAAAGAAAACTACTATCATTCTATACATAGCTAAAACAGTTTCCAAAAATGAAGGTGAAATAAAGTTGTTTTCAGACAAACAAAACAGAACTTGTTGCCAACCAATCAAAATAAAATAAAACTAAATGGAATTCTTTAGCCAGAAATAAAATGATTCTAAAGAAAAACAACGACATTTGATAAGAAATATAGAGAACCAGAATAGGCAAACGTATCAATTAAAATAACTGAATAATAATGGAACAAAAAATCTCTTGTTGGGTTATAAAATACTCATAAAATTCAAATATGTGACAACAATAGTGTCAAAGGCAAGGGGACAAATGGAATTTAAATGTTGAAAAATTCTATGGTTGAAGAAAAGATAATGTTGATCTGTTTGATTATACTAAATCCATGTTGGGTGTTGCAATAACTGACATAACTGCTACAATAATGAGAAAAATGTATCTAACAAGTTGATAGAGACAGAAAAGGATTAGTAAAATATTTGCAAAATTCAAAAGAAGAAAAAAAAAGCTACAAGCAGACGAGAAATAGAAAATAGTAGTTTATAAACCTAGCTGTGTCAGTTATTGTTAAATATAATTGGATCAAATACAGATACATTACTTGAAAGAGTAAAGTGCTGATAAAATTAAAAACAACTTAAATTGTGTTATTTACATGAGATATCTTGAATATAAGGGTATAAGAATTATTTGGCATATGTCTAATACTTAGAGGGACTTTGGAAAAAAGTAAGTAAAAGAAATAAATTAAGACTTCAAGTAAAAAATATTTGCTTTGTTTTATTTGTAAAAAATATGTACCCTATCCCAACAAACTGCAAACAAAACAGTAGGCTTAGATGGTTTTATATGTGATATTTATTAAACATCTATGGAACTGACATATACAAACAATAAAAAGAAAGTTTGCTGCCTAACTTATTCAATGAACCTAATCTAATTTTGAAACCAAAACAAGACAAGGAGAGATTGAAAGAAATATAAGCCAACCTCACTTATAATCACAGATATACAAACC
>NW_007070435.1:2408-7408 GCF_000164805.1 Carlito syrichta
CCTGCAGGGTCAGGCAATTCACTCACTTCGGCCTCTCAAAGCGCGGGATTACAGGCTGAGCCACCGAGCCCTGGCCAGACATACATCTTAAAAGATGGTCATCCTTATGGAGATGATTATAAAATCAATTATAGATGGTAAAGGATCACCTAAATAGAGAAGTAGACTAGGTTCAGGGATAAGAAGAATAAATTATTATATTGCTCACCTAAATTATCTGTAAATAACTACAGTTCAGTTTCTCTTAAATTTCCAGTTTTAATAAATGTCTGACACTAGTCCAAGTACTTTGAATGTATTAACTCATTTAAACCTCAGAACAATTGGCAATTTTGTATTCATTTTATATATGACTACGATTGTAGAGTGGTTTGTGTCTTACAACATGTCTAGTAAGTGCAAGTACTAGCTGCCTGAGTTCATCTATGCTCTCTTAAATACTATTGCATTTTGTCTCTCCAGTATTTTTTATGGAACTTAATAAGCTAGTTATCAAGTTCGTGCGGACTGGTAAAGAGCAAAAATAGCCACGGCCATTTAGCTGACTAAGTGTTTAGGCAGTGGCTGTGGAAGAGGCATTTCTTCTAGCTGATGCACAGACTCTAAAGTTGTGGTAATTAAAATAATGTGATATTGGCTCAGATTAAGTTAACAAATGTGCAGCAAATTAAGGTGATAAAGCTAAAGAAGAGACCCACGTACAAGAATGTACAATAGACATGATTTTACAAAGAATTGGAGAAAAGAATAGATAAGTCCAACAAGTTCATGTGGAAACAATTGGTTTGCCACAGGAAAAAATACAAAAAATTAGATTTCCCCTTTACACCATATGTAACAAAGTGCAAATGGATTAATGTCTAAAAAAAAATGTCTCTCTGAGAATATCTTTTTGACTCAGTAGTAGGGAAAGATGGCATGTTACTCAAAGCACAGGTAATAAAAGATTGCTAAAGAGTACTGAGGCAAAATTACAGTGTCGTGTACAGCAAAAAGAAAACACGATGCAAACAAATTTAAAAGAGAAGAAAAAATCTGGTGAAATTACTTGCAACATGTGTGTCAAAGAATTTCTGACCAGATTATAGAGAGAACTCTGCATATTGATTTTTTTAAAAAGAAGACATACCAAATAGAAAAATGAGGAACATAAATACAGTGTGGAAAGGAGGAAAGACTTAGGTTGGTGACCACCTAAAAATGTTTAGAAGAGAAATGGAAATCAAAGCAATGAGATACTGTTTCTTGTAGAAATTTAGGTGGTGATGATGGAAGGCAATGGGAACTTAGGCACTGCTGGTGATGGTGTAAATTATAGCCACTTTGGATAGCAATTTGGATGTTTTTAACAAAATTTAAAATGTGTTTAAGTTATCACCCAGAAAGTTCACTTCTAAGTAATTATTCTAACACGGAGGTTGGGAAACTTTTTCTGTAAAGGCCAGATAGTACATATTTTAGCCTTTGTAGGTCATGTAGTCTCAGTTGTAACTCTTGTAGTGCAACACTGCATTTTGAATTTTATATAATTTTCACTTAAAAATGTTATTCTTCTTTTGGCTTAAGATTTTTCAACCTTTTAAAACATAAAAGCCATTCTTATGCCACTGGACATACAGAAGCCGGTGACAGGAGATATTTAGCCTCATATATTTGAATGAAAAAAACTAGTTGTTGAATTATGCATAGGGTATAATTAATGAAATGCCTTATGGATATAAATTTTCATATGTGTATAGTTATGTATGTAAAAGAAAATAAAATGACTAGAACAATGCACATTAACTCCTGATAGGTTTACAGGATAAGTGCTCAATAATTTTGACAGTTTTTTTCTCTGACACCCTCTCTCCCCACACTACTATTTTAGAATTATTGCCTTTGACTGCACAAAGATATTTCCTTATGCATTGAAGTTAGCTGATTGTGTGAACATTTGGAAAGCCTGTCTACAACTTCTACTAGACAGGAGGTTATTTCTGAAGTCTCTCAAATGTGAAATAGAATTTGATTTTCTGGAATTTTATTGCATCAGTTTTACTGAGTTATTTGGCTGTATTTTTTTAATTGGTATGCTCACATTTGACTACATTGCATGCTGACAGTAAATAAGATGCATGTCAACATTTCAGCCATACATTAGCATAACCTTAGTTCTCTAGGGAGTTAACTTTCTGTTCTCTACTTCACATCACAACTTGTGCTTCTTTAAAATAAGTCATAGCCAAAGGTACTTTTTCATATCTTAGCTCAAAAGTTTCTGGCTTGATAATAAAAAAATGGTGATTCAGGGAATTTGGGAGAGGGGGATCTCATTTCAAGGGAGATGGCACACTAGATGGCTTTCTCATTGCTGTATCTTCTGTATTCACAGAAATAACCTTTAGTGACTTTTGGGACCTTTCTGGATTTGTAATAGCATTTTATATTTGTCCCTACTGACTGGTAAGCTTTAGTTATTTTCTCTCTTGGAGTGTCTTTACTTTTACAAATTTGTCACATATAGCTACTTGAACAAAAAATAGTTTAGGGGTGAATTTTTTTTTCAAATATTGTAATAAGAAACTAATTTGATTTCTCTGTTATATCTTTTTGGCTTCAAGTAGTTCTTTTCATCATTCATGTTCAAGATAACTTTTGGACTACCTTCCCATGTTTGATATGTTTAGAAATATTTCTAATGATTTTGGATTACTCTAGATGATATCAAATTACTTATCGATATTCTTAATTTTTAGTTTGTATCTAGCATGGCATAATGTTTCTGCTTTCCTGTTCTTTTTGTTGAGCTTATTTCCAGTGGTTGGCAAGATACTTTAGTCTTTAGCCCGTAATAAACTATATTATTTAATAGCTATTTATTTTTATTTTTTGAGATGGACTCTCATTATGCTGCTCAGGCTTGTCTCAAACTACTGGGCTCAAGAGATACCTCCCCTCCTTGTTCTCTCAGGTATGTGGGATTGTAGATGCACATCACTATATATGTCATTTTATACAAGAATAATTTCATCTCACTATGACATTATGGAATAGAAACTTTACTCTTTCTAAATCAAAAATGGCCTTATGTATAGGAAAATAAATAACCTTACAGTATTATTTCAGGAGTGCTTGCATAGCACAGAGGAGAAAGATTTTTGAGGCACTGGACATATATGAAAGAGAAAAAGGACACAAAAACACAGGGGACTGGGAAGACAAACTTCATAGCTTCATAATTTGCCAGCACCATTTTATTTATTTATGCAGAGGATTTAGGCAGTATTTTAATTGCCTTTTCATTTGAGATGGTTGTATTACCATATTGGATCCAAAATCCTTTCTTAGAGTAAAAAAATTCCATTTATTATCTACTACAATAACTCCCTTTTTTTTTGAGTTGGAGTCTCACTCTGTCGCCCAGACTGGAGTGCAGTGGCCGATCCTGGTCACAGCAGCCTGGACCTGCTGGGCTCTGGTGATCCTTCTGCCTCAGCCTTCCAAGTAGCTGGAACGACAGGTGCCCGCTACCTCACCTGACTAATTTTTTGATTTACTGTAAAGATGAGGTCTCACCAAGTTGCCCAGACGAGTCTGGAACCCTGCGAACTCAGGCAATCCACTCACCTCAGCCTCCCAAGGTGCGGGATTACAGGCTGAGCCACCAAGCCCGGCTCAATAACTCTCTTTTAAAGAAACAGTAAAGTAAAATAAGGAAAACACCACTTTTTCCATGTAGAAATTATTCCCTTATTAAATTATTTAAATAGATCTTCTTAGTGAAGAACCTTGGAAAAAGTATATTCTTTTGGGAGAGTCCCTGAAAGAACTTGAATATTGAATAAATTCAACTTTAAGAAAGAGCACTTTACAGTTTTTGTAAGGGAAAAAATTCCAGGTTTCCTGGGGATGACTGCCACATGTAAACTGAAATTAACATTTGTAGTTTTCTCTGTCTAAATTATATGTAGCTGATCAGAGCTTGAACTATTGATGATTTGGAAGATGGGACTTTCAATATATTGGTGACCTTAGGTGACAGTCTTGGGAATGAAATAAGATCTGAATTTCCATATCTGAAAAGACTTCTGTCTTCTGTGTACCTGGGAGAATTGATCTAAAACAACCAACTCTTAAGATATATCCTAGGATTAGACTTTAAATTAAAAGGAACAAAAGGCTATCTGAGCCTCCTAGCCAAAAAATAAGTAATTTTAAAATTAAAATGCATTATAAATGAATATACGCATAATGGAAAGATGGCCTTATACTTCTTTTTTAAGCAAAAGATATTTTTACTTTAGGGTTGTGGGATGCACGTCAAGATTTGCTACATAAGTAAGTCGCATGCAGGTGAGGTGTGGGTCTCTAGTCAGCCCTCTTTCCCTGGTGGTGTATCTGGTACCCAATGGGTGGTGGTTGTATCCTCTTTCCCCCTCCCTCCATCCTCCCCCTCCACCCCAAGAGCAGTGCCCAGCATTTGCTGTTTCCCCCTTTTTTCCCACATGCCCAAAGTTTAGGGCCCATTCCTGAGAGCATGTGGCACTTGGTTCTTTGTTTCCTTGATAGTTCACTTAATATGATGTCCTCCAGCAGCATCCATGCTGCTGCGAAGGTCATGACTTTGTTCTTTATGACTGTATAGTATTCCATCGTGTGTATGTACCACATTTTCTTTATCCAGTCCACTTTTGATGGGCATCTGGATTAGTTCCATGTTTTTTTACTAATGGAATAGTACTGCAATGAACATACTTGTGCAGATGTCTTTCTGGCACAGCAACTTATATTTTCCTGGGTACATTCCCAGAAGAGAGATTGCTGGATCACATGATACCTCAATTTTTAGTTCTTTGATAAAATGCCACACTGCATTCTGCAGAGGTTGAACTAGCTTACATTCCCACTGACAGTGTAGAAGTATTCCCTTTTCTCTACAGCCTTGCAAACCTCTGTTGTAATTTGACTCTTTAATTATAGCCATCCTGACCAGTGTGAGTGATATCTCATTGTAGTTT
>NW_007070436.1:0-751 GCF_000164805.1 Carlito syrichta
GTTTTATTATAAAAAGAAACAATAGCCGGGTTCCGTGGCTAGCCGGTAATCCCACGCTTTGGGAGGCTGAGTTGAGTGAATTGCCTGAGCCTGTGGGTTCGAGACCCGCCTAGGCGACTTGGCGAGACCTCATCTCTACAATAATCAAAAAATTAGCCGGACGTGGTAGCGCTCACCTGTAGTTCCAGCTATTTGGAAGGCTGAGGCAGAAGGATCACTGGAACCCAGCATGTCGAGGCTGCAGTGGCCGGGAGTGGCCACTGCACTCCAGTCTGGGTGACAGAGTGAGACTCCAACTCAAAAAAAAAAGAAAAAAAGGAAAGAAACTACAAAACACATTTCTTTTTGAAAAAAAATCTGTTTATCTTCTTTCTCCTTTCTAAATGTCTGTGCTTCCATATCAAGAGCAGGAAAACAAGAGAGAAGCATTTGAGATTTCTGACTTAGAGACCCTGGGAATCAAGTGAGAATTCTAATTCCTTACTTCAAGTCTCATAAGTTGGTTGATCCAGTTCTGTAAAGTTTTAGGGTTCACTGTTTGTTGAAAGAGAATCACTGTCCTACTCACCACCAGTCATAATGACATGAGCTGAGGAGGTCCATAATCCCCATACCTCCCTCCCAGGCACTGGATTTGATTGCCACAAGTATCTTGCAGAAGCCTTGCACAGGCTAGAACAGAGTCACTAATGTAAACAAAACAAAACAATCTCAAACTCAAAACTCTTCCCACTTCCATAACTCTCCTGTT
>NW_007070437.1:0-677 GCF_000164805.1 Carlito syrichta
CTTTCCTATTTGAATACCTCTGATTGCCTCCTCTTCTCTGATTGCTTTAGCCAGGACTTCCAATACTATGTTGAACAGGAGGGGAGAGAGTGGGCATCCTTGTCTAGTTCTAGTTTTCAGGGGAATTGGTTCCAATTTTTGTCCATTTAGGAGTATGCTGGCTGTGGGTTTCTCGTAGATGGCTTTTACTATTTTGAGGTATGTTCTCCGTATGCCTAGATGTTCAAGGGTTTTTATCAAGAAGGGGTGCTGGATTTTATCAAAAGCTTTTTCTGCATCTAATGATATGATCATTTGGTTTTTGTTTTGACATCTGTTGATGTATTTAATTACATTTATGGTTTTACGAATGTTAAACCAGCCTTGCATGCCAGGAATGAAGCCTACTTGGTCATGATGGATGATTTTTGAGATGTATTGCTGAATCCGGTTTGCTAGGATTTTGTTGAGAATTTTAGCATCTATGTTCATCAAAGATATTGGCCTGTAGTTCTCTTTCTTTGTTGGATCTTTACCTGGCTTGGGTATCAATGTGATGTTGGCTTCGTAAAATGATTTGGGGAGAGTTCCATCTTTTTTCAATCGCCTGAATACCTTCAGTAGGATTGGTATCAACTCCTCCCTTAAATGTCTTGTAGAATTCTGCTGGAAAGCCATCTGTACCAGAGCTTTTTTTT
>NW_007070438.1:0-468 GCF_000164805.1 Carlito syrichta
TTTATCCATGTTCCAGGAAAATTTGACTCTTTTTATTTAACGCTTTTGCTATCAGGGCTGTATTGAGAAGTATTCCTCTTTTTCTGTAACTAGAAGCCTTTGTCTAAGTGTATTGTTTCATTCTTAAATGCTATTCAGTAGTTATGCCATCTGAGTTTCTATAATATTTTTTGTAGAAAAGATTTATAAGAAACTCAATTTCTTTAAAATATTCAGGTGCACTAAGTTTGTTGTATTGCATTTTGATAATTTGTATGTTTTAGAAACAAACTTAATAAGGATATTAATATGTATACTGAATATAGTTTAGTTATCAGTTTCATATCTATAAAAGCTGTAATGATTTCTCATGTTTAATCCAGAAATAAAATATCTGTGCCTTTTCTAAATTTTCTTTAATTTTTTTTATGATATTTTCATAGCTTTTTTTCTTTCTTTTTCTTTTTCCTTTTTTTTTTTTTTTTTTTT
>NW_007070439.1:0-500 GCF_000164805.1 Carlito syrichta
ATTCCTTGAGCGCTCCGCGAATCGGGAGCCTTCCGTCGCTTGGCGGGCGTGGGGGTGGCGGTGACGCCGGGGGCAAAAAAACGGTCGCAGGGTATTGTCGCTCCGCGGGACCCCCGCGAGCCCCTCCCAGCCTCCCGCGAGGAGGCGCGGGCGCCTCCTAGTACCAGTGATCCCGTGTCCCTGCCCTCCCGCTGCTGGCTGGGGTCACTGGGGGGCTGACGTGGGGAGTCCTGGGTGTCCTTTTCCAGGGCGGCGCCAAAAGGGGTGGCGGAGCCAGAGTTGAAAAGCCGGGGTGCAACCGGCAGGTGGCGCCGTTCTCGGGGCGTCAGGTCTCCCATCCAAGGGCTCGGCGGCAGCGTCCCTGCTTAGCTTCCCAGCCGGTGGGGCATCCTGCGCTTGCGCGTCATGAAGCGCCCCGTCGCCCGGGTCGCCGAGGGCGCGCCTTCAAGGGCCGGCTCCGCGGAGTGCCCCACAGGGCCCCCGGAGGCCCGTCGGCAGTG
>NW_007070440.1:0-641 GCF_000164805.1 Carlito syrichta
GCTTCTCTTAGAAGCCTCACATAAGTGGGATCCCACAGGATGTGTCCTTCTGTGGCTTCTTCCACTTAGCACAGTGTCTCCGGTGTTCACCCGTGGTGTCACAAGTAGCAGGATTTCTTTCTTTCTTTAAGGATGAATGGCATCCTGTCACATGTTTGGACACAATTTCTGCATCTACTCATCCTTTGGTTGACATTTCGTCTGCTTCCACACTTAGTTATTGTAGTGAGTGCCACAATGAACTTGGAATTTCTCCAATCAAAAGACAGAGAGTGGCTGAATGAATTAAAACAAAACAAACAACAACAAAAAAAAACTATAAGCTGTGTACAAGAGACTCATTTTAGATGTAAGGATGCTCATAGCCTGAAAGCGAAGGGATGGGGAAAGACATCAGATGAAAAAAGAGATGGAGGTGGCAATACTTGGATCAGACAAGACACATGGAGAGGAGCACTCTGTGATCCAGCCATCCCACTTTTGGGAGTTTATCCAAATCTCTCTCCTGCTCTTCTTTTAAAGATACTTGTTGTTACTTTCAAGGCTCAACTTAAAAGTCCAGGATGATCTCACTTGTAACATAATTACACCTGCAAAATCTCATTTTACAAATAAGGTCATGCTCACAGCTTCCAGGGTTA
>NW_007070441.1:0-764 GCF_000164805.1 Carlito syrichta
ATACCCAAGCCAGGTAAAGATCCAACAAAGAAAGAGAACTACAGGCCAATATCTTTGATGAACATAGATGCTAAAATTCTCAACAAGATCCTAGCAAACCGGATTTAGCAATACATCTCAAAAATCATCCATCATGACCAAGTAGGCTTCATTCCTGGCATGCAAGGCTGGTTCAATATTCGTAAAACCATAAATGTAATTAAATACATCAACAGATGTCAAAACAAAAACCACATGATCATATCACTAGATGCAGAAAAAGCTTTTGATAAAATCCAGCACCCCTTCTTGATAAAAACCCTTGAACATCTAGGTATACGGGGAACCTACCTCAAAATAGTAAAAGCCATCTACGAGAAACCCACAGCCAGTATACTCCTAAATGGACAAAAATTGGAACCAATTCCCCTGAAAACTGGAACTAGACAAGGATGCCCACTCTCTCCCCTCCTGTTCAACATAGTATTGGAAGTCCTGGCTAAAGCAATCAGAGAAGAGGAGGCAATCAGAGGTATTCAAATAGGAAAAGAGGAAGTCAAGTTATCTCTCTATGCAGATGATATGATGGTGTACCTTGAAAACCCAAGAGAATCTGTCAAAGGTCTCCTTACATTGATAAAAGCCTTTGGCAAAGTCTCAGGATACAGAATAAATGTATAAAAGACATCGCATTTCTCTACACTAATAATAAACAAACAGAAACCCAAATAAAAAACACAGTTCCATTCACATAGCCACAAAAAATGAAATACCTTGGCATCTTC
>NW_007070442.1:0-763 GCF_000164805.1 Carlito syrichta
GGGGAAGGAAGCCCCAGCCTCTCGGACTCACTTGCCAGGAACGGAGCCTCCATGACTCAGAGCTGGAAGGAAGAAGACACTGACTCTCCGGTCTGGGAGCGGAGGGAAGACACAGCATCATCTTCTCGGCCACACTCAACCAAGCAGACCTTTGGCATGTACAGCTCGGGGTGGGGATAGGTCATGGCCATGTGCCACCTACTCTCAATGCTCTCTCGGAGACCAAACCTGTCTGGTGGCTTGGATGCCTAAATTAGGACAACTTCCAGAGACTTTCAAGAACTTTTGGAAAGCAGCAGCTATCATGGGCTAGGATTGTTCTCCGAGTGGATGTCCATCGAGCTCCCATACTGTTGGTGCAGGTGTGGAATCTCTAGGCTTTTTCTTCAATTATTCATTGGAAGGCATTCATCAGCATTTCGGACACCAATCCTCAGCCACGTATAGGAAAATGAATTCAATTAGAAACCATGCCAAGTGGGATTAATTTCTGGGAAACATGTGTAGCACAACGTACAAAACGTAAATGTCATTTCAACAAAACTCAATCAAAGGGAATTCCGCACTAGCAGTATAAAAGGAGCCACATACAACCTTCTTTATTGAGGTCGAAGGGATTTGAGAAAAATTCACACTGATTCATGATACAAACACTAAAATGTAACTCAAATAGAAGAAAACCTCCTTCACCTGATAAAGGCCACATAGGAAAACACAAAACTCACATGATTACTCCACGGTGAACTTTCAGCTTTTCCCTGAA
>NW_007070443.1:0-788 GCF_000164805.1 Carlito syrichta
CAAACTTGAATCCTTCCTAGGAAAAGGAGCAAAGCATTGCAGGAGGGTGTTGCAGCCAGAACCCGGATGCAGTATTACAAAGGCTACTCACACCGGGTGCAGTGGCTTACACCTGTAATTACTCCCAGTACTTTGGGAGGTGGAGGTGAGAGGATTGCGTGATTCCATTGGTTCGAGACCAGCCTTGGTAACTCAGCGAGACCTCGTCACTACTGTAAGTTTTTTTAAAAATTAGCTGGGTATGGTGGCACATGCCTGTGGTTCCAGCTACCTGGAAGGCTTAGATACAAGGATGGCCTGAGCACAGCATGTTGAGGAGGTGGTGGCCATGAGTGTGCCACTATACCTCATCCGCCCTGGGTAACAGAGTGAGACTCCTATAAAAATAAAAATAAAAAATAAAAGACCGCTTACTTGTTCAGAGACACAGATAGAAAGTGACGACCAGTTTTGTGAAGGCTGGCAGTACATCATATTGCCTTCTTCAGATAGTACTGAATACTAATGTGTAAGCTGTCTGATGAAAAATTTTAGACGTTTGTGCAGGGAGTGGAGTTGGAAACACTTTAATTAAATGCATGCAAAGATAAAAGACATGTAAGGTACGGGGAGCAGTGAAGAAATGATTCCCCAAAGAGTCCTTTTTGATTAGCTTGAGACTGACTTAGCCCCAGCTTTGAGGAGCACCCGGGTTCACACACCTTTCATGACTGGGGAGCCATTGCCTGCACCACCACGAATAAATTAACAATTAAATTCCATTCTTGATATTTTTCCCATTTGAAATG
>NW_007070444.1:0-800 GCF_000164805.1 Carlito syrichta
TCGAGACCCGCCCGGGCGACTCGACAAGACCTCATCTCTACAACCAATCAAAAATCAGCCAGGCGTGGCAGCACACGCCTGTAGTTCCGGCTACTCGGAAGACCGAGGCGGAAGGATCGCCGGAGCCCAGGAGGTCGAGGCCACGGTGGCCGGGAGCGGTCACCGCACTCCAGTCTGGGTGACAGAGTGAGACTCCAGCTCCAAAAAACCCAACGGCTTCTAATAGCCACATTCCAAAGGAAGCAGAAGCCGGGTGCGGTGGCTCACGCCCGTCATCCCTGCAGTTTGGGAGGCTGAGGCGGGAGCACGGCTTCGAGCCAGGAGTTTGAGACCAGCCTGGCCGGCATCGTGAGGCCCTGTCGCCGTGTCACGGTCTGAGTACGCTCGGCTGCTCCTCCCGATGCCACTAACTCAGAGGGGCAGGGAACCGGCAGAGAGAAGTTTATCTCTGAGTTCGAATCCAGGGTGCAGAGCCAGACTCGAGGTCTTTCAAAACGGTCCCGCTCCCCTTCTAGACTTTTACAGTTCGCTTTTACGGTCCAGAGTCGCCGGGACCTCCACGTCAGCCACATGACCGGCAGAGCAGGGACGAGCGCTTGAACTTCAGCCACGTTTATCGACAGCGAGGGATTTTTTTGGTCCAGACTTCCCGGTGCCAGGTATCAGGCGTATCTCACAGCTTTGACCAGTAGGGCCCGGCAGGAGCCTTCATCAAGCTCGCCACAGGGTAAAGGGCCTAGGACGTCACGCATCATGCAAAAGCTATACGAATCACAAAGCTTACCGTGACACGGGCACAA
>NW_007070445.1:0-437 GCF_000164805.1 Carlito syrichta
TGGCTCAGCCTGTAATCCCGCGCCTTTGGGAGGCTGAGGTGAGTAGATTGCCTGAGCCCACGGGTTTGAGACCCGCCTGGATAGCGAGACCTCATCTCTACAATAAATCGAAAAATCAGCCGGGCGTGGTAGCGCATGCCTGTAATTCTGGCTACTCGGAAGGCTGAGGCGGAAGGATCGCCGGAGCCCAGCAGGTCGAGGCTGCAGTGGCCGGGAGCGGTCACTGCACTCCAGTCTGGGCAACCGAGTGAGACTCCAACTCAAAAAAAAAAAAAAATAATAAAAGATTTACAACCCCCTGACAAGATTGACTAAAAAAAGAGAGGGAGAACATGCAAATAAACAGAAATTTAAAAGTTGAGGTCACAACTGACCATGAAGAAATTCAAAACATTATCAGAGATTACTATGAGCATCTATATAAAATAAACTAGAAA
>NW_007070446.1:0-762 GCF_000164805.1 Carlito syrichta
CCAATTATATAAATCTTAAATCTTTAAACTATTGTCTTTTATACCTATTAATTACTTTATTTAATAATCTTATACCTAAGTTCTTAACACAACTATTATCTTATAATAATCTGTTATAAATCTCATCATTAATACTTAAAAATTATGAATTTACTTTATATTCTAAAAAACTTAATTCAATACTATTTTTACTTAAAATCTAAACTGGATTTCCTGTTAGGGAAAACTATTTGTGTCTCAAAACCTGTCATGCCACTCAAAACAATGAACTGCACCGTTGCCATGACGACAGCCGGAGGCTGAAGCAGGAGGAGAGTCTCTGCACGTAAAAGAACGTTCTGCTTGACCAAAGGCAACATAACAAAACTATTATAGTAATTATAATGTTTTAACCTGAGGTGAAACAACATTCTGAAAAACCAGTATACCAGGAAGTAATACCAGGAAATGACAGCTAAAAAATCTTAAGAGGAAAAAACAGTTTAGAAAGAAAAGTGATTTTAAAGTAATTCTGCTGTATGTTTTTCATAAAATAGAATAAGCTCAATATTGAAAATCCTGATTGTCTTAATAATACATTGGTTACTATTCATATGTATATGCTTGATGTCAAATCCTTGTCTCTGAGGCAAGCTTCTGAATAGGCCTTTATAGGCCTCAGCCATAAGATTCCATATGTTGGCTCCCAACAAAGAGTCATGTTACTTTTTTCTAATTAAACAGGACTTGCTGTCTCTAAGCCAGACCTTATTACATGTCTGG
>NW_007070447.1:0-778 GCF_000164805.1 Carlito syrichta
GGGTTTCTCGTAGATGGCTTTTACTATTTTGAGGTATGTTCCCCGTATGCCTAGATGTTCAAGGGTTTTTATCAAGAAGGGGTGCTGGATTTTATCAAAAGTTTTTTCTGCATCTAATGATATGATCATGTGGTTTTTCTTTTGACATCTGTTGATGTATTTAATTACATTTATGGTTTTACAAATGTTGAACCAGCCTTGCATGCCAGGAATGAACCCTGCTTGGTCATGGTGGATGATTTTTGAGATGTATTGCTGAATCCGGTTTGCTAGGATTTTGTTGATAATTTTATCATCTATGTTCATCAAAGATATTGGCCTGTAGTTCTCTTTCTTTGTTGGATCTTTACCTGGCTTGGGTATCAATGTGATGTTGGCTTCTTAAAATGATCTGGGGAGAGTTCCATCTTTTTCAATTGCCTGGAATACCTTCAGTATGATTGGTATCAGCTCCTCCTTGAATGTCTTGTAGAATTCTGCTGGAAAACCATCTGGACCAGGGCTTTTTTTTGTAGGAAGTTTTCTTATTACTTAGTCGATTTCCTTGATTGTTATTGGTCTACTTAGGGTCTCAATTTCTTCTTGTTCCAACCTAGGAAAGTTGTGTGATGTCAGAAAGTCCTCCATTTCCTTATGGTTTTCAAGTTTGTTTCCATACAAGTGTACGTATTAGTCTCTAAAGATCTTTTGTATTTCTTCAGAGTCAGATGTGACTTCATCTTTTGTGTTTCTAATTATGCTTATTTGGTTTTTTTCTCATTTTTTCTTGGTCAGTCTA
>NW_007070448.1:0-734 GCF_000164805.1 Carlito syrichta
AAGGGAAATGGTCCACTGTATTTTTATCTACAAAATGCCAAAAGAGATATGCCAATATTTCCACTGAAATTAAACATACTTAAAAAAAAGTTAATCTTGGGTGCCATAGCAACTCAGCCTTCAAAGCTTGAATGAATAAATCTGACCAAGTTATTTTTCAGCAGTTTAATTCCGTTCACTATATCAGTGCAATTTCACCAATTAAGCACAGGAGGAATAGCTGTTCCATGTTATCATCAATTATTAGGGAAAAGTTATTTTAAAAAATACTAATTGAACCATATTAGTAAGTGTATCTTTGGACACTGAAAGTTGAATAACTGAACAAATTAACAAGGCAAGCAAGTTTCTGGCAGTTATATCTGACCTAAGTAAGGAAAGGGTTGTAAATGCTCCACTATTTATATGCAGATGACTTTTGCTAGCATGGTTAGCTCAACCTATTCATTGAAACAAATCTAGTAAATATAATTATAATTACTGTATACAATTAAAATAAAATGCAGAATACAAAATATACTTTCCTCTCTGCTGTATTTACATAGTTGTACTGCCACCTTTCAATTTGATTAATAATATTTACAAAGCTTCATGTTGAATGTCCATTAATTTGCATACATGTATTTTCATGTTAGAATTTCAGAACCAAGAGCTATCCCAGAATTAGGAGGAAATACACATGCTTCTTTTTTACTCCCATATTGGGTAAATTGCTGATAAGATGAATCCAATTC
>NW_007070449.1:0-743 GCF_000164805.1 Carlito syrichta
CCTAGTGCATTGGATGATCAAGGTCCACTATATGAGTGAAAATATGTGATACTCAGATCTTTGTTTCTGTGAGAGGTCACTTAGTATTATAGACTCTAGTTCCATCCAGGTTGCTGCAAAATTCATGATTTTGTTCTTTTTTATGGCTGCATAGTATTCCATCATGTATATGTACCACATTTTTTAATCCAGTCCTCTTTTGATGGGCAGCGTGGTTGGTTCCAGGTTCTTGCTATTGTGAACAATGCTGCAATAAACATTCGTGTGCAGATATTTTTTTTATAGAGTGATTTGAGTTCTTCAGGGTATATTCCCAGTAGGGGGATTGCAGGGTCATATGGGAGGTCGATGTTTAGAGCCTTTAGGAATCGCCACACTGCTTTCCACAGAAGTTGCACTAGTTTACACTCCCACCAACATTGTAGAAGTGTTACCTTTTTGCCACACCCTATCCAGCAGCTGTTATGAGTTGTTGATAATTGCCATTCTGACTGGAGTTAGGTGGTATCTCAGTGTGGTTTTGATTTGCATCTCCCTGGTGATTAATGAGGTTGAGCATTTCTTCATGTGTCTGTTGGCTGCTCAGATGTCTTCCTTTGTGAAGTGTCTGTTCATATCTTTTGCCCACTTTATAATGGGGTTGTTTGTTTTTTTCTTTACAGCACGTTTGAGTTCCTTGTAGATCCAAAGATGTAAAGCCTTTGTCAGAACTGGAGTTGGCAAATAATTTTACCCAGTCTGTA
>NW_007070450.1:0-317 GCF_000164805.1 Carlito syrichta
CCCAGCCTCATCACAGATCTTAAAACTGATATGTACTTGTGATCAACACGCTTATGATATTTCAAATCAAGGGTCTGGTCTCAACAATTTTCAGAAATGGCCCCTGGGGTCTGCTGGGGTCAGATAATACAAGAGAGGACAACTCCCCCCATAGCCTCATCACTTTCTTGGGGACCATCCTGATTGCACATTGGGTGTGGTTCCAGCCACCCACCCTGCCATCATCTGCAATGACAGTATTTAAACTGAGCTTGGATTTCCTTAATTTCTATCATCTGACGGTTGTGGGAACTACTGTTTTTGCAACCTGAGCTTCA
>NW_007070451.1:0-789 GCF_000164805.1 Carlito syrichta
CAGGTACACAAAGACATTCACACAGGCAAAGCATTGAGTAAAAAATGAAATTCTCTGTAGAGTAGTATGAGAGCAGCCTTTGTGACTAAAGTGTTGCATTTCAAGGATGCAAATTCCATGAGGGTGGAAGCGTTACCCTCTGCCATCACCATCCTGTATCTGAGTCCAGAGTGAGACCGTGTTTCTCATGAGCAGGGCACCCCTACCTACTTGTTGAATGAACAGATGAATTCACTGTGCAGTAGGTTTGTGCGCTGTTTTGTAATAAATTAGAATTGAGCATATTAGAAGCAAACCTCTTTGGACACATTTGTTACAGTGATTTATGTCTGACAAATGCCTTTATGAGCAATTCAATTTGTCATATGAGTCTTTTTGGTTGTGAGAGTGTTTATAATCGTGTACATTTTTATGAAGTGCAATTACTCAAGTGAGCCAAGAGACTTCGTGGGTATTCAATTCTTCCTCACTCTTTAATTAATTCTTTCATGACTAAGAAATTAGCTAAAAAGACTATTGATTCTTACCCATACATATTTTCCCATGCACATGAAATGCATTACTGGTGAGGGGGGTTCAGACAACCCCCTGATACTCTTACACAAATGAATCCATGAGCCCTAATTTCATAATATCTGATGTAGGAGTTGATGACAAGTAATTTCTAACAAGTTTTCTCCTAGGAATTGAAGGACAATTCTCAATTTCTTACTACGCTAGTTTGATTCTTTATTTCTTTTATAAGTGTGTACACACACATGCACACACACACACTTCAGTTAATGTTGC
>NW_007070452.1:0-652 GCF_000164805.1 Carlito syrichta
CCGCCCCATCAGCCTGAACTGAGGCCTCCAAGCCCCTGCTCAGGGGCCTCCCATGGCTTCCTGCTACCCCAGGACAAAGTCCAGCTAGTCCAGCACCCAGGCAAGGTGGGCCACTGGCTGCACTCGGCCTCATCCCTTGGTCCCACAGGCAAGGCCACCTCTCTCCCTGCAGCGTCGCCCTCACTGCCTCTCCCTGCGGCCCCTTTCCCACCTCTTTACTGGCCAGTTCGGCCCTCTCCCTGAGCCCCCAGCCCAGGTCGCTTTCCTCAGCCCCGCTGCGTCAAACCTCCCCCCAGCCCTCACTCCACTGTACGGCACCTGCAGCCTCTGCCTCAGTCTGGGCCCTCTCCCTGAGGCGGGCCTGGGTCTCACCGGACGGGACCCCAGTCTAGCAGCAGGTGTGACTACGAGCGGAGGGCCGACGCCACTCTCAACCCGTCACGTGCCTTCACTCGTCAAATCCTGACATGATGGCAGGAAGTGGGGGTTGGACTCATCATCCCTATTTGTCAGGCAAGGAGACTAAGGCACAGCGCAGTTAAAGCATTTCTTCAGCCAGGCTCGGTGGCTCAGCCTGTAATCTCACGCCTTGGGAAGCTGAGGTGAGTGGATTGCCTGAGCCCGCGGGTTCGAGACCCGCCTGGGCAACTTG
>NW_007070453.1:0-649 GCF_000164805.1 Carlito syrichta
GGCTATTCTTGGATGTTTGTGTTTCCATATGAATTCCTGTGTTGTTTTTTCTAGGTCTGAGAAGAATGTTGTTGGTAATTTAATGGGTATTGCATTGAATTTGTAGATTGCCTTAGGTAAGATGGACATCTTCACAATGTTGATTCTTCCGATCCATGAGCATGGGATATTTTTCCACTTGTTCATGTCGGCTTTGATTTCTTTGAGCAGTGTTTTGTAATTTTCATTGTAAAGGTCTTTCACGTCTCTGGTTAGGAAGATGCCAAGGTATTTCATTTTTTTTGTGGCTATTGTGAATGGAATTGTGTTTTTTATTTGGGTTTCTGTTTGTTTATTATTGGTGTAGAGAAATGCGATTGTCTTTTGTACATTTATTTTGTATCCTGAGACTTTGCCAAAGGCTTTTATCAATGTAAGGAGACCTTTGACAGATCCTCTTGGGTTTTCAAGGTACACCATCATATCATCTGCATAGAGAGATAACTTGACTTCCTCTTTTCCTATTTGAATACCTCTGATTGCCTCCTCTTCTCTGATTTGCTTTTAGCCAGGACTTTCCAATACTATGTTGAAACAGGGAGGGGAGAGAGCGGGCATTCCTTGGTCTAATTTCCAGTTTTTCAGGGGATTGGTTTCCAATTTTTGTCCA
>NW_007070454.1:0-820 GCF_000164805.1 Carlito syrichta
CGAGATCCGGAACCTCAATGAGACTCTGGACCAAATGGACTTAATTGATACCTATAGAACACTCCATCCAAAGACCACAGAATACACATTCTACTCATCACCACATGGAACATATTCTAAGATCGACCACACAATTGGACGCAAATCAAGTATAAGCAAATTTAAAAGGACTGAAATTCTACCATGCACCTTCTCGGACCACAGTGGAATAAAAATAAATATTGACACCAACAAAGTCCCCCCAAAACCCACAAAGACATGGACACTAAACAGCATGATGCTAAATAACTCCTGGGTCAATGATGACATCAAAATAGAGATCAAAAGATACCTGGAAACAAATGAAAATAAAGAAACATCTTACCAAAATCTCTGGGATGCCTTAAAAGCTGTAATAAGAGGGGAATTTATAACCCTACAAACACACATGAGGAAAATGGAAGGAACAGAAATTGACAACCTAACAAGCCACCTAAAGAAGCTGGAAAAGCAAGACCACAAAAACCCTAATTTCAGCAGAAGAATCCAGATCACCAAAATAAAAGCCCAAATCCAGGACATAGAAGACAAAAAGATAATACAAAAAATCAATGAAACAAAAAGCTGGTTCTTCGAAAGGGTAAACAAGATTGATGGTCCCCTAGCTAGACTGACCAAGAAAAAACGAGAAAAAAACCAAATAAGCATAATCAGAAACACAAAAGATGAAGTCACATCTGACCCTGAAGAAATACAAAAGATCATTAGAGACTACTACGTACACTTGTATGGAAACAAACTTGAAAACCAGAAGGAAATGGAAGACTTTCTGACATCACAA
>NW_007070455.1:0-521 GCF_000164805.1 Carlito syrichta
CTGATGAGGACTCACTTTTCTATCTTATCTCTTATGGCATGGACTTTTGGGTTTTAATCAGGAATTGGTTGCTTATTCCAATGTCTGTAAAGGTGTCTCTTGCATTTTCTAAGATTCTTTTAGTTTGAGGTTTCACATTTAGGTCTTTGATCCATTTAGAGTTGATTTTTGTGTATGGGGATAGGTAGGGGTCTTGTTTCATTCTTGTGAGTGTGGTCAGCCAGTTTTCCCAGCACCATTTACTAAATAGGTTCTCCTCTCCCCAGTGGTGGTTGGTGGTGGCTTTGTCAAAGATGAGCTAACTGAGAAATTGAGGTTTTGCTTCTGGAAACTCTATCCTGTTCCATTGGTCTATATGCCTGTGCTTGTATAATAATATTCTGATTTTGAATATGGCTCGAATTTATTTTTATCTCATATGCCACACGAGAATGCGACTCTGATTTTTAACATTTCTAAATATTGTCCTTAAAATTACACATTACTCAAAGAATTCTTGAATCAAATAAAGTTTGATTTTT
>NW_007070456.1:0-2432 GCF_000164805.1 Carlito syrichta
ATTTTCTTCTTTGTAAGTGGGCACGACCATGACTAACACATTGGGATTCTGTGAGCTAAAGTATATAGAGTACTATGTGTGTTGCCAAAACATAATAGGAATGTTGTAAATTGCTTATATTATTTTCTCTTTTTCCCATATTCTAAAATTGAGCTGGATCCAATATTAAATCCTCATATCTTCCTTTGTCAGTGTTCTGTGCTGTGCAGGACTAATGATTTTCTGTGTATATTTTTTACACACACCCTCCATGAAAGAGCTTCCTTTTAATTTCCAGTAAATTGAAACTTACAGTTTCTATGTGTCTATGAATGACTAAAAAAATTTTTCTAGTGAAAAATATAAAGATCATCACCGAAGTGGGTTAGAGAAATATAAAACATATGTAGATATTTTAGAAAATGTGTAAATCATTTACAGTTACATTAGACATAATTTATTTTAATGCAGAATCTGATATAAATGTCCAAATGGACTTTTGTTATATTTCATTGTCTCATCTGTTTTAACAGGTTATGCAGTATACACTTCACAATAGAGTATAATTTATCAGGTTAGAAACCATTTAAAAAGGAAAAGTTGACTGAAACTGTAGATAATCCAGCCAAACAAAATCATGTCTACGTGTGTTTTGGACTACTTAACACAGCACATGTGACTATTCCCAAAGTAAAATCATAGACTACTTTATATTTTATTCCATTTCATCCAGCAAAATTTTTTGAATGCCAGATACTGCAAAAAATTTCATAATTGCATCTAAGGTATGGTCGTTGATCTAACAGAACTGACCGTCTAATGAGAAATAAAACAAATATGGAAATTAATTACGTTATAAAAATTGAATAAGATGAGCAAAATTGGAAAAACAGAAGTGCTTACCCTAAACTGTAAGACAAACTAAGCAGTGGCTGTTTATTCACATATTTTCTCTAAATACTTGTGTTTATTTATATCATTTATTCTTACAATGCTGGGGTTGCCCTTTGTATTTTGCTTCCTGCTTTTTTAAAATTTGGCATATATCATAAAAGTTCTTTCATATCCTTAATTATGTTTAAAAATACTACTTGATGGCCAGAAGGTATTCTATCATATGGGAGACATTTAAACATTCTATTGTTGACTATTGAGTTTGCTTAGTCAGAACTTATATATAAACATATGCACTTTTGTTTTCGAGTGCATATAATTTAGAACTACAAATCCTTTATGATTAAATGAAACACAAGGAAAATAATACCACAGAGGAATAGATCATCATGAACAATATTGTGGTCCCAGCCAGTACATCACATGTGGTTTCTTTGCCTTCCCTATGATCTTTGGATATAGTTATGGCATTGGTAGGATTGGAGGTGAAGAACTGAAGATTACTGGTGCTGGTTAGAGGAACCTTATTTTTTATTATGACAGCTTGCTATTTTTGTAACATGGTGATTGAGTTGGACACAATCAAGTACAGTAGTAATTCATCCTCCTTCTTCCTGGATGAGTGAACATATGATTAATATTGATGTCAGCATCTATGAACAGTATCAAAGTGAGCACCATTTGGCACTGCTGATGGAAATGATGCTGTGTTTTGGTCGTGGTCCCAAGTTTTGAAGCCCTACTTGGCATCTCCTTTCTTCTGTGGAGCTCACCATTCAGATGTGACAGATTGGGTAAAATATTAGTTAGGTTAAGTCTTGCTTGCCTCCACTTAGTCATCTTTGTATGAATCTATTTTTTGAAAGACAGTTTTTAGCTGATACTCATGAAAACAGAGTACCTAGACCTGTGCCACTAAAGAAAGGAAATCCTGTCTAAGAAGGTGCATTTCTTTACAGAGCTGGTGTCATACCATCATTTGGGTACTCTGCTGGAAAAGTAGAATCAAGTCTCAAATAATGCCTTTTTAATTGTATATCCTCTCATATTATAGTTGTAGGACAGTACTGTATCATACCTCTGTGAATGTAAAATACCTTGTACCTGCTTTATGATATGTAGTAGTGACTGTGCTTTATCAGAGCTGTTTTTAATGATGTTATTCTAGAATGTTTTCTTTCCAGATGATTCAGAAGCTAATTTTTAAAAATGGTGCCAGGTACCACAACAGTAACAGAATTTTGCTATTTTGGGGGATTTTTTTAGCCTTCCTTCTCCCCCCCTTTGTTTTAAATGGAGTGTGCTGGATGTTTCTATAATTTTGTCAGATGACTGCAGAACCTGGAAAAGTTATTGCTGCTATTGGTGCATAACATACTGCTATTATTGGTCTATATATATATATACACACATATACATAATTTGAATTTTTGGAAACTTTAGCTGTGCTGTCAACTTTGGAAAAAGTATCCCAGTTTACTGTGTTGAGTTGGCATAGTACAGAAATTAACAGCCATATTGTTCTAGAAACATTAAACTTATTTTTTTTCATTTGTAAA
>NW_007070457.1:0-465 GCF_000164805.1 Carlito syrichta
AATATCCCCAACATTCTCTCCCTGCTCCATGACTACAGGATCACCATGGGGATCCAGAGGTTGTCAGAGCTGGAAGGGACCCAGAGGCCCTCCCACTGGGAGCCAGGCCTGGAGTTAGGCCAGTGAGGCATGAAGGGCACAAGATTTAAGGGGGACTTACTCCCTGGGTCATTTGCCGCATATTGATTGCCCAAGAGTGAGCACCTCCTTAAATGTGCACAATACTTGATACCCTGGCCTTACCCTAGTCCCAGCCCTGCCCCTGTCTATTTCTCTTACCTCACATTGAGGCCCACAGAGGAAAAGAGAGTTGCTCATTACCATGCAGTGATTTATGGTGGAATCAGAATCAGAGTCTGGCCACCTGTCTCAAGGGTCAGGGCTCTTATGTGCTATTTATCATCGTGTGTGTATGTGTGTGTGTGTGTGTGTGTGTGTGTGTGTGTGTGTGTGTGTGTGTCCGTA
>NW_007070458.1:0-814 GCF_000164805.1 Carlito syrichta
TCCTACCACACCCGGCTCATTTTGATTTATTGCAGAGATGAGGTCTCGCCAAGTTTCCCAGGCAGGTCTCGAACCCGCAGGCTCAGGCAATTCACTCACCTCAGCCTCCCAAAGGCACGGTCATTTTTACCACTTGTAAGAGGTATATAATTCAGTGGAATTCAGTATACTGGCAGTGTCGTGCAGCCATCAATCTAGTTCCAGAACATTTTCCTGACCTCCAGAGGAAACTCAGTTCTCCCCATCCCCCCCATTCTTGGCAACCACTAATCTACCTTCTTTCTCTGTGGATTTGCCTATTCTGCTGTTCCACATAAGTGGATTTTCACAGTATGTGGCCTTTGGTGTCTGGCTTCTTTCACTGAGCATGCTGTTTTCAAAGTCTATCCATATTGTAACATGCCAGCACCTCGTATCTTCTTTCCTTGTAACTACATATGTGTGATATTTGCTAACTAGACCATTTTTAAATTTAATGTTCTGTGTCATTAACTACATCCACATTGTTGTGTAACCTCTGCCCCATCAATCTCCAGAACTTTCTTCATCTTTCCCAACTGGAAGTCAGTCTATACTTGTTAAATATGAACTTCCTGTTCTTTTCCCTGCATCCCTTGTAGCCATCACTCTACTTTGATCGTTCCCTATGAATTTGATCCTTTAAATACCACGTATAAGTGATTATATTTGTCCTTTTTGCTTGGCTTCTTTGATTTCTTTTTTTTTTTTTTGAGTTGGAGTCTCACTCTGTCGCCTAGACTGGAGTGCAGTGGCCGCTCCTGTCCACCGCAGCCTTGACCTGCTGGGGCTCCGG
>NW_007070459.1:0-755 GCF_000164805.1 Carlito syrichta
ACACATATCTTGTGAGCAAGACACACTGGTTTTTGTTATGTTTTTAAGAATGTTTCTACAGAGAACAGCTTTGGTGATACAGACTTTTCCTCCATAAGTAGCAAATAATAAGTCTGTTTACAGCTTTAAAATAAAGAGACAGTGTCTCCCTCCAGAGCAAAATGCAGAAATCCTGAATGTCTGGTAAATTTTTTAAAATGTCTCACGCTAGGGCAGAGCAGATGGGCTTACTGTCCATTACAAGAGATTCAAGTTTTCTGATTCAAGGTTTATCTCCTGTGAATCAACATATTTTGTGTTTTATACACAGGGTCTCATTTTGTTGCCCAGGCTGGCTTGCAGACGTGGTTTCATTCTCGATTCTTGGGCTCAATGATCCTCCTTTCTCATCTTCCTGAACAGCTAGAGGTGCCAGTGTGTTCCAGGCATGGGATCTTGCTATGCTTATCAGGCTGGTCTCAAACTTTTGGCCTCAAACAATTCTCCTAGATAAAACTCCCATAATATTGGAGTTGTAGGCATAAGTCACTGAATCCAACCTGTATCATATGATGAAATAATACTCAGCAGTTAAGGAAAAAAGGAACTAATAATGCTCATTACAACATAAATGATTCTTCTTCTTCTTTTATTTTATTTTTTGAGTTGGATTCTCACTCCGTCACCCAGACTGGATTCAGTGGTATGCTCTCAGCCATCACAGCCTTGACCTTTTGGTCCAGCGTTCTTTCCGCTCCGCCTTCCAAGTAACCGGA
>NW_007070460.1:0-716 GCF_000164805.1 Carlito syrichta
ACTGGTTGACATCATGTTGGTACTTGAAATTGTCCTTACCAGGCTGGGCTCGGTGCCTCAGCCTATAATCCTAGCACTTTGGGAGGCCAAGGTGAGTGGATTGCCTGAGCCTGCAGGTTTGAGAGCAGCCTGGACAACTTGGCGAGACCTCATCTCTACAATAAATACAAAAAAAAAATTAGTCAGGCATGGTAGTATGCACCTGTGGTTCCGGCTACTTGGAAGGCTGAGGTGGAAGGATTGCTGGAGCCCAGATGCGGTGGCCATGAGTGTGCCACTGTACTCCAGCCTGGGCAATGGAGTGAGACTCCAAATCAAAAGAAAGAGAAAAGAAAGAAAAGAGGAAAGAAGGAAGGAAGGAAGGAAAGAAGTAAGTAATAAAGTAAGAAAAGAAAGAAAAAGAAAGAGAAAGAAAGAAAGAGAGAAAGAGAGAGAGAGAGAGAGAGAGAGAAAGAAAGAAAGAAAGAAAGAAAGAAAGAAAGAAAGAAAGAAAGAAAGAAAGAAAGAAAGAAAGAAAGAAAGAAAAAGAATCCACACCAGGCCACATATATTATGTTAATTGGCTGATGGTAATTAAGGCTTTTCCCTCCAGAGGATGTTTTATGCATTTACTAGCACACTGCTAGGTACAAGAATTAGAGTAAAAGAAACAAAACTCTTGTTATCCATAGGCACATAGACTTAAATTCAAGAGTCTACTATCAGTACTAATAGAG
>NW_007070461.1:0-799 GCF_000164805.1 Carlito syrichta
CCAAGCACCAGGCATAGGTCTTACATTCTTTCTTCTACATTTGTTTAAGTACATTCAACCATACTTTTTCATATGATTCACTCATTTTCTCAACAAATGTTTGTGTCAAGGGAGAGAGACTTGGTGAATTAATTTTATATATTTTACAATTATAGGAATATATTTAACATAAAGTGATACCCTTAATAAGAAGTGTACAAGCAAAATTATGTAAAAATTATTAAGAGCAATAACTGCTTGCTAGGAGACTAAAAAATTTTTACTAAAGTGAGGTCCTTTCAGGTGACATTTGAAGAATGGGTAGAATTTGAACATCCATATGTGCATAAATGGAGAAGAGCATTTCCAACCACAATGCAGTAAAGTTCAGTTAAACAAATGAAAACTTGGAAAATAGATAGATAGATGACATCTACCAAGTACCGATAGCCTTCAGTTAAATTTATATAAGGTCACAGCACATTTCAAAAATTCTTTCTTTAGACGGGGAGAGTGGAATCATAATGCAGAACACAGGCTCCAGTCAGAAGCTCCTGTATATGCTGTCTTTTCTGTGTCCCCATCCCAATTACACAACAATAGGGCATGCTCTAGAGTTCAATTTGCCTATAATACACCTTCTCTGAATTTCTTGCTTGCTTTATTTCCATTCCCCACACTCACCACTAACCTTATCCTACCTGACAGATGCTCGTAAATATTTGTTCAACTTATCTGACATTACTTAGTGTAGATGAATTTTCACAAACATCTGGTCTTGAAGGAATAGGAGAGTCTGAAATTCTCAGATTCTTAAAAT
>NW_007070462.1:0-778 GCF_000164805.1 Carlito syrichta
TTGACATCTGTTGATGTATTTAATTACATTTATGGTTTTACGAAGGTTGAACCAGCCTTGCATGCCAGGAATGAAGCCTACTTGGTCATGGTGGATGATTTTTGAGATGTATTGCTGAATCCGGTTTGCTAGGATCTTGTTGAGAATTTTAGCATCTATGTTCATCAAAGATATTGGCCTGTAGTTCTCTTTCTTTGTTGGATCTTTACCTGGCTTGGGTATCAATGTGATGTTGGCTTCGTAAAATGATTTGGGGAGAGTTCCATCTTTTTCAATCGCCTGGAATACCTTCAGTAGGATTGGTATCAGCTCCTCCTTAAATGTCTTGTAGAATTCTGCTGGAAAGCCATCTGGACCAGGGCTTTTTTTTGTAGGAAGTTTTCTTATTACGTAGTTGATTTCCTTGATTGTTATTGGTCTATTTAGGGTCTCAATTTCTTCTTGTTCCAACCTAGGTAGGTTGTGTGATGTCAGAAAGTCCTCCATTTCCTTCTGGTTTTCAAGTTTGTTTCCATACAAGTGTACGTAGTAGTCTCTAATGATCTTTTGTATTTCTTCAGGGTCAGATGTGACTTCATCTTTTGTGTTTCTGATTATGCTTATTTGGTTTTTTTCTCGTTTTTTCTTGGTCAGTCTAGCTAGGGGAACATCAATCTTGTTTATCCTTTTCGAAGAACCCAGCTTTTTTGTTTCATTGATTTTTTTGTATTATCTTTTTGTCTTCTATGTCCTGATTTGGGCTTTTATTTTGGTGATCTGGAATTCTTCTGCTGAAATT
>NW_007070463.1:0-641 GCF_000164805.1 Carlito syrichta
ACCTTATTTTTTAATACTCTGCCACCTTCACTGTTCACTTGCCTCAGGGAACTTCTTGTTCCTTGAATGAATGCAATTATGTTTTTAATAAATTAAATATGAGGATAGAAACATGTACTTCTGACAATACCTGCAAGATAGCTTACAGAGCAGATAAAAGAAAAAAATTGAACTAGAGAAGACAAAAATGCCATGTATAAATGACTTAACTTTCTTATGTTGTTACTTTTTTAAATATTGTAACACTTTAAAGAGTCTTTTTTATAATACCATATTTGAATAACACTAGAATTTGTAATATAAAAGTAGCTAATGTTGATTTATATAATTACAAAATTAACTATAAAAAATTAGTTATGCTTTAGTTTTATAGATAAATGTTATATTTGGTAGTATTTAATTTATATTTTCCTGTTATTTTAATCACTGGTTCAGCATTCATTTAACAAAGATTCAATGCAGAATTGGCTTTTTTGTTTGTTTGTTTGTTTTTTGAGTTGGAGTCTCACTCTGTCACCCAGACTGGAGTGCGGTGGCCACTCCTGGTCATTGCAGCCTCGATCTGCTGGGCTCCGGTGATCCTTCTGCCTCAGCCTTCCAAGTAGCTGGAACTACAGGCATGCGCTACCATGCCCAGCTGG
>NW_007070464.1:0-716 GCF_000164805.1 Carlito syrichta
GGTCACCCCCCCATTTTGCCTCCTTAGAAAACAAGGAATTTCCCACTTAATAAAGGAACCCACTGGTTTTAGAATACCTCTTGCTGGGAGTTCCAGCATTCAGACACCACTGATAATGACTGTCCAATTCCCACCAAGACAAGGGTCTCCTTCCCACCTCCTTTAAGGACATTGTGACTTCTAGGATAAACATCCACAACAGTCACCTATCAACAACGTGATCACAGCAATGCCCTGGACTCACACCCCCCCTTAGCTAACCCAGAAGGCCCCAAGTCCCCTCCCCTCAGTCCAACTCAGGTCTCCAAAGGTAGTTGCCTGGAGAGGGTAAGAGAGGGTGCTTGAAACCAGAGAGGCCCATGCTGTGCCTGTATGCAGTAGGATGTCACTAATTATTATCTGATCCAAACGGGAGAGGGCCTAGGTCAAGGCTGATGTACATCCTGCTCATTTAGGGCACAGAACCTCCCGTCCGGTGGGCAAAGTCCCGGGTCAAAGCCCAAGTCAACATCAGACGCTGGCCCCCACCGGGGAAATTACCTCTCTGCACCTCCAAGCTTAATTAGCTAACTGGCCTCAAGAGGTCACAAAAACTCTCAATTTTCCACCTTGAATTTCCTCTGCGCAGAAACCACTTTATTTTCAGATGGGCTTGGAGGACTCTCAGGACCCTGCTAGGGCTGTGACTTCCGGGGTTCCAGGTGTTTGGCTTAAAG
>NW_007070465.1:0-775 GCF_000164805.1 Carlito syrichta
ACTCTTTCCTGCAAAATTTATTCCCAATTTTTAAAAAGTAACTTTAACTTACAGTCCTTTTAAATCTACAGGAAAACTATAATAACAGCATACAGAGTTCCCACAGACCCCATCACCAGCTTCCATCATTATTAATGTCTTACATGAGTACAGTACATCTGTCATAATTATTGAATCCATATTGGTACATTATTATTATTAACTAAAGCCCAACCTGTATTCAAGTTTCCTCAGTTTTTTCCTAATGTCCCTTTTCCATTCCAGGAGTCCATCCAAGATCTAAATTACACTCAGCCATCTTGTTTCCTCCGCATCCCCTTTGGCTGTGACCATTTCTCAGACTTCTGTTGTTTTGGATGACCTTGACCCTTTTGACCTTTCTGAGGAGTGCTGCTCATGACTTCTGTGGAAGGTCCCTCAATGGAGATTTTCTGGTGATTCATTCATCATTGAACTGGGTTTAGAGGTTTTTCGCTCAAGTATTTTTAATCCCCAACTTTAATTCCAAATTGAACAGAAGTGATTGAAGTCTGTCAATTTACATTTCCAGAAACTAGCAAGTGGTTTTCTACTCACCATCCAATTAAGACACTGCTTTGGAGCACACCAAACAGTTTCTTAAGACCATGATCACCACCATCAAATACATCAACTCTTACATGTGTCAAGTATATAGTACCCAACACAGCCCTAAAGTTGATAGTTACGAGATTTATCTTAGTCTTCAGACTTTCTACTGACTACCACTTTTACTTTAATTGCTAGTTTAGTTTTT
>NW_007070466.1:0-376 GCF_000164805.1 Carlito syrichta
GTGCCCGCACCCCGAATCCGGAGGCTTCCTCCCATGGGAGGGCAGGGGGCCGTGGGGCTACAACGGTCCAAGGGTATTGCCGCGGTGCGGAACCACCCGCCAGGCCCTCCCAGCGTCCCGCACGCCAGCACCGGTGCCTCCTCGTTACCGTGATCCCGTGGCCTGACCTCCCGCGGCTTCCATGGGGCACGGGTTAGCATACACAGGGGAGTCCTGGGTGTCCTTTCCCAGGGCGGCGCCAAAAGAAGTGGCAGCGCCAGAGTAAAAAGCCGGGGTGAGGCCAGCAGAAGGCGGCATTCCTTGGCGGGGAGGTCTCCCATTCTTGCGCTCACCCAGGCCAACCCTGCTTAGCTTCCCGGCCCGTGGCGCATCCTGC
>NW_007070467.1:0-699 GCF_000164805.1 Carlito syrichta
CATGATGACATACATTAGATATTTTCTAATCCCTAATCATTCCTGCAATTTAAGATATCTATTTAATCATGAAGCATTTTTATGTATACACTATTGAATTTGATTTTCATTTAAGGTTTGTATATCTGTGATTATAAGTGAGGTTGGCTTTATATTTCTTTCATTCTCTCCTTGTCTTGTTTTGGTTTCAAAATTAGATTAGGTTCATTGAATGTTAGGCAGCAAACTTTCTTTTTATTGTTTGTATATGTCAGTTCCATAGATGTTTAATAAATGTCACATATAAAACCATCTAAGCCTACTGTTTTGTTTGCAGTTTGTTGGGATAGGGTACATATTTTTTACAAATAAAACAAAGAAAATATTTTTTACTTGAAGTCTTAATTTATTTCTTTTACTTACTTTTTTCCAAAGTCCCTCTAAGTATTAGACATATGCCAAATAATTCTTATACCCTTATATTCAAGATATCTCATGTAAATAGCACAATTTAAGTTGTTTTTAATTTTATCAGCACTTTACTCTTTCAAGTAATGTATTTGTATTTGATCCAATTATATTTAACAATAACTGGCACAGCTAGGTTTATAAACTAATATTTTCTATTTCTCATCTGCCTGTAGCTTTTTTTTCTTCTTTTGAATTTTGCAATATTTTACTAATCCTTTTCTGTCTCTATCAACTTGTTAGATACATTTT
>NW_007070468.1:0-1997 GCF_000164805.1 Carlito syrichta
CCAGTCTGGGCAACAGAGTGAGACTCCAGCTCAAAAAAATAAAATAAAAAATAAAATGAAATAAAATATTAGTTACTTTATCAAAAGACATATTCATAGCATGACCTAGAGATCTCAGAAACATGAGAAGTAGTTACACTTCATCCATGAATTTATTAGCTTAATTCTAGCATTTTCTCTGATGTATATCATTGCTTTCTTTAAGTTAATTCAATGCAGTGAACCCTTTATTCAAAAATAAGAAAGAAGGCCTCAATCTGCTTAAAAGTGAATTCATTATTTTCTGATTTTCTGACTATTACTCCTTTTTATTCAGGTATATCACCAAACATTTTTTTTTTTTTAGTTGGAGTCTCACTCTGTTGCCCAGTCTGGAGTGTAATGGGATGCTCGTGGCCATTGTAGCCTCTACCTGCTGGGCTTAGGAAATCCTTCTGCCTCAGCCTTCCAAGTAGCTTCAACTGCCAATGCATGCCACCACACCCTGCTAATTTTTTGATTTATTGTAGAGATAAGGTCTGGTTTTGAACCCCCAGGCTCAGGCAGTCCTCTCACCTCAGCATCCCAAAATGTTGGGATTATAGGTTGAGTCTCTGCACCAGGCTTTTAATAGTAGCTGTATGACAAATGTGTGAGAAAACAAAGATGGATTAGACATTGTGCCTGCCCTCAAGGGGGTGAAATAAGTGAATGAGGGGATTGAGTGTGGATTGTGCTGTGACAGAAGTGTCTGTAGGGACAGTGTAAATCACAAAAGAATAAAGAGTGATGTCTCTCTTGACATTAACAGGCTAGGTTTTACTAAGAAGATGATGCTGGATGCCAGTTTTGAGAAGAAATAAAGTTTTTGAGTGGTCAAGATTAAAGTGAAATTCCCAGAATTCACCCTTTGTGATGGAAATGCCCTATTGTTGATCTTGTGTACCATAAGATTCATTAAATGATCTTTTCTTTAAACCACTTTTTTTTCCAAATCAGTACTTTTACTTGAGTAATTTATCCTTTTAGTCTGAGCATAAGTACTCTAGATTTTTTACTCCAGTCTGTTAATTGTGGCAAGGGCCCCTTAGGCACCGAGTAGGCACTGTGACCCTTAGACAGAAGAGTTCTGAGGCACACAGCTTCCCTACTCTTGTACTTTGCTTTCTTAATGTATGCTTTGGCATAGAATGTGAATTTTGTTTCAATTTTTTAAAATATTACTCTCAGGAAAAAATTGTGAAATACTTGAAAATGGACAAAGAAAAACAATATATTACTCTTCTAGACTTTCACACAACTTTCATTGTCTTTGAATTTTTTCAGTTCTGCAAGCTGTTACATGGCAAGGCACAGGATCATAGACAATTAAATGGAAGGGCACTTGATGCCACTCTTTTTCCCAGCGAAAATGTCAGTTTTGCAACTATTTTAATATTTATTTTTGCTTTTTTAAAGGACTTGAATACTTATGGTGCTTTGAATTCTCCTTTGAATCAGCTGTAATATCTTAGTTTTTTGTTTTTGTTTTTTTGAGTTGGAGTCTCACTCTTTTCTCCCAGACTGGAGTGCAGTGGCTGCTCTCGGCCACCACAGCCTCGACCTGCTGGGTTCCGGCAATCCTTCCACCTCAACCTTCCAAGTAGCCGGAATTACAAGCATGCACTACCACGCCCGGCTGATTTTTTTTATTTATTGTAGAAATGAGGTCTTTCCTGCTCAGGCGGGTCTCGATTGCGCGGGCTCAGGCAATCCACTCACTTCACCCTCCCAAAGGCGAGGGATTACAGGCTGAGCCACAAAGCCCGGCTTCTTAGTTGTTTTTTCATTAACTACTGAGTTAAATAAAATCTCTTTTATGTGTTCATTTTATATTTGTATGAAAATCTAGTTTTGTTTTTGTTGTTTTTTGCTTTTTTTTTGAGTTGGTGTCTCGCTGTGTTGCCCAGACTCGTGTGCAGTGCAAACTCACGGCCACTCCAGCATTGACCTCTGGGCTCTTGTGATCCTTCTGCCTC
>NW_007070469.1:0-696 GCF_000164805.1 Carlito syrichta
GCATTTTAAAAAATGTATTGATATTGACTCTTCCTACAAGGACATAGTAGTAATGGTTTCTTGAAATTTCAAGATTCTGAAGAAATTACAGACATAGAACTGGCAGATACTTTTGAACAAATGTGGCAGGAGAGCTGGTAATTACCAAATGACTTCTCTTCATAAGGTATATTAATGTCTAACTTTTCCATGGTTAGTAGATTTGCAGTTTTTATTTTATAAGACTTTAACTTGTTAAATTATTTCTTCCACTCTTAAACTTGCATTTGTTATTTCCACTGAAGTGAGTTTTCTTTTTTTTTTAATTACACTCAGGATTATTATGTAATATGAAAAAAGTTAACCTTTTAAGATCACATCACTTGTTATTGTTATTTGGCATCCCATTTGTAGGAAATAAGAATTCCTCTAACCAAGTTCCATATTTATGGAGATTACGAACATCTGTTTATTTTTCAGGTTATACATATTCTTACTTTTAAAAACAATTTTATTATAAAGATGTGGGGTACATTTCAGGGATAGGTATATAAACATTGATCATGTGAGTACCATTGTTGATGAGGTATGCCCCTCCCTCCCCAATCAGTTGCCCTCAACTGCCAATCACACACCCCCTGACAGTTTCCCACTACTGCCAATCACTTTGTTATACATTTATAATTATTCTAGGTCTGTTTATGAGTGAGGACATAT
>NW_007070470.1:0-713 GCF_000164805.1 Carlito syrichta
CTTATGCCTCTGAGTGAAGAGTTCAAGAAGGGAGTTATGGAATCAGCTGGAGTGATTGATCCAGACAAGGGAACCTGGGCTACTACACAGAAAGCAAGAAAGAGTACATCTGCCAGGCTCGGTGGCTCAGTGTGTAATCCCATGCTTGGGAGGTTGAGGTGAGTGGACTGCCTGAGCCCGTGGGTTCGAGACCCACCTGGGCAACCTGGTGAGACCTCATGTCTACAATAAATCACAAAATTAGCCGGGTGTGGTAGTGCATGCCTGTAGTTCCAGCTACTTGTAAGGCTGAGGTGGAAGGATCACCAGAACCCAGCAGGTCGAGGCTGCGGTGGCCGGGAGCAGCTACTGTACTCTAGTCTGGGTGACAGAGTGAGACTCCAACTCAAAAAACAGAAACAGAAACAAAAACAAAACAAAACAAAAAAGAGTACATCTGGAATACAGGAGATCTCTCAGAGTGTCTCTTACTATCCCCATGTTCTAGAATTAAGTTCAGTGCAAAACTAAATCCAACCCAGGCCCAGTCCTTTCAGAACAAAGATTGGGTTTGGATCACCCTGTAAGGTGAAGAACCACAACCAGCTGGAGTTCCTGCTGAAGAGAAAGGGGAATACAGAATGAGCAGCAAACAAAGGTAGTTCCAAATGGCAGCTATGATTATGTGACCAGTAACAGAAACCACGACTGAAATTGTCAGAGTATTTCCTCCT
>NW_007070471.1:0-787 GCF_000164805.1 Carlito syrichta
TGTATATTTTATTCTTTTCCCTGTACTCTTGTGAAGAACGTTGTTCTTTTTTCCTTTTCTTCTGTGTTTAGTACTTTCTTGAGTGTTTCATGTAGAGATGGTTTTGTGGCTGCATAAGTTCTTAGGGATTGGATATCTGGGAAAGATTTTAATTCTCCCTCACTGATGAAGCTTAGCTTGGCTGGGTAGGTTATTCTTGGTTGAAATTGTTTATCTTTTAGGACTTTGAAGATAGGGCTCCAAGCTCTCCTAGCCTGCAGGGTTTCTGCAGATAAATCTGCTACTATTCTGATTGGTCTTCCATGGTAGGTGATCTGGCCTTTTTCTCTTGCTGCCTTTAGGATTTTTCTTTTGTGCCTACTTTATTTAGGCAAATTACTATGTGTCTAGGAGTTGGTCTTCTCATTTGTTGTCTTGCGGGGGTTCTCTGAATCTCTTGTGTTTGAATTTTTGCATCATTGATTAGATAAGGGAAGTTTTCTTGAATGATCTCATGGAAAGTTTGTTCCAATGTGGTCTCTGTTTCTCTTTCTGCCTCAGGGAGTCCGATTATTCTTAGGTTAGGCCTCTTGAGGTAGTCACTCATCTCTTGAAGGTTTTGTTCTGTCTTTTTTAGCTTATTTTCTGTGTTTTTAAGAGTTTGGGTTATTTCTATATTTTGGTCCTCAAGCTCTGAGATTCTTTCTTCTGCTTGGGTAATTCTGCTTTCCATGCTTATCAATTTGTTATTATTTCATTCACAGTATTCTTTATTACTGTTATCTCAGATATCAGCTCCTTCCTAGTT
>NW_007070472.1:0-600 GCF_000164805.1 Carlito syrichta
ATTCGAGGCTGCGGTGGCCGGGAGCAGCCACTGCACTCCAGTCTGGGAGACAGAGTGAGACTCCAACTCAAAAAACAAAAAAAGAATTGTTAGTAGTGGGAAACTGCTGGGAAGGGAGAGGGGAAGCAAGATTAGCAGTCATGGGAATCTGCCCAGGGAAAAGGGAGCACACCTCATCAACAAGGGTACCTGCATAATGAACATTTGTATACCTAACCTGACTTGTACCCCATATCTTTAAAATAAAAAAATTAAAAACAAACAAACAAACAAACAAAAACATTGGGAACATAAAAAAAAAGTTATCTTTGTGATGTCCTTATTCTCTTCAGTAACATAGAGAGGGTTTTCTTTCTTTCTTTTTTTTTTTGAGTTGGAGTCTCACTCTGTCGCCCAGACTGGAGTGCAGTGGCTGCTCCTGGCCAATGCAGCCTTGACCTGCTGGGCTCCTGCAATCCTTCTGCCTCAGCCTTCCAAGTAGCTGGAACTACAGGCACACACTACCATGCCCAGCTAAATTTTTGATTTATTGTGTAGATGAGGTCTCACCAAGTTACCCAGGCAGGTCTTGAACCCGCAGGCTCAGGCAATTCACTCAAC
>NW_007070473.1:0-871 GCF_000164805.1 Carlito syrichta
TCTTTGACTCCTGTTCAAAGGGAAAGTCAGCTTTGTGGTTACTGCTCCTGAGGGGCCAATGTTGACAAGGAAGGAACAGTCAAATGGGACTGATTATGCTTAGTGTGTACCTCATGCCTTCCCAATGCCCAGCCCTTTGATAGAGGGCATTAACATTTGTTGACTGCCCATCACTTGACAAACATGGTACTATAATTCCATTTCACTTCCTGACAACCTCAACAGGCATCACCTGCATTTTTCAGATGGGAAGATGGAGGTTTAGTGAAAAAATATCCTCTCAGTAAGATCAAGAGCCACAAAGTGGCTAAACCATCAAGACACCAGAAACAATGCACATTTCACCATGGTTTCTCTTTCTCTAACTTTCCCGCATGGAATACACAAATGTAAAGCATAGAATGTATTGCGAATTTGTGAGGTTGGCAAACTTAACAATCACATGCTTGATTTTCTAAATACTCATCTAATCATTTTATTTATCTAAGTAGTTATCAAATTAATTTATGTAAACTGTTATCTGAATATTTTTTCTTCAAAAACGTGTGTGCTATGCACAGATTAGACATCTAAAATATTTTGTTCAAGGAATCAATGAATGTACTGCTTGTGCTTTGATACCCTTTTTGCATGTCAATTTTCTGGTTTTTTTGTCCCCATTCTAATATACAGTTGGTAAGATTTAGCTTCCATAATATCTTTGCCTTTTCATCTCTGTTCTTTAACTCCATCCCATTATCCCTTCCCCCATCCCAACAACAATGAAACTCCACATTTCAAACATCTTTCCCAGCAGCTGCCATTCGCAAAATCCCATCTCCTCCCACTTTGTTTTGCATTATCTTCTTTCTCATGGCATTCTTCTCCCTGG
>NW_007070474.1:0-565 GCF_000164805.1 Carlito syrichta
GAGAACCCCTGCAAGACAACAAATGAGAAGACCAACTCCCAGACACATAATAATTCGCCTAAACAAAGTAGCTATAAAAGAAAACATCCTAAAGGCAGCAAGAGAAAAAGGTCAGACTACCTACCAGGGAAAACCAATTAGAATAGTAGCAGATTTATCCACAGAAACCCTTCAGGCTAGGAGAGCCTAGAGCCCTATCTTCAAAGTTCTAAAAGAGAAACAATTGCAACCAAGAATAACCTACCCAGCCAAACTAAGCTTCATTAGTGAGGGAGAATTGAAATCTTTTCCAGATATCCAATCCCTAAAAACCTATGCTGCCACCAGACCACCTCTACAAGAAACACTTAAGAAAGTACTGAACACAGAAGAAAAAGAAAAAAAAAACACCATTCTTCACAAGAGTACAGGCAAAAGATTAAAAACACTTCTGAACCAACTCCGAAACCCAAAGAAAGACAACATACGAACAGGAACAAGTCTGTAAGAACCTTATGACAGGGATCAACTCTTGCATTTTCAATTATTAGCCTACATGTGAATGGACTAAATGCACCACTGAAAA
>NW_007070475.1:0-780 GCF_000164805.1 Carlito syrichta
ATGTTGAGGAAAAAGACTAAACCCTTTCACAAACTTCATTGATTCAACAAGACTAGTACGTGCAGAAACAAAACTTAAGTGTTTAACATAAGAAATGTCCACACAAAAAGCTTACATTTGTGTTTCTTTATGTATTCTTGTGATTATTTTCGTATTTTTATTGATTCTAATGGTTTTCCAGAAATAAAACCTAACTTATCACATTTTACCCGCAACCTTTCCCCTGGATCTAATTAAGCCTCAAGTTGAAGGTCTTGTGAAGGTCATCTGTGTAATGAGGTGCTGATGCAAATCTCTACTTTCTCTTGATAAAGTTGTAGTGAAAACCTGCCAAGTGACTGGGGAAAGTCTTTGTGTATTCTCGATTCCTTTTCTTCCAGGTTCTTCTGGTTATCTTCTTCCTGTGTCCCATGTAGGGTTGTTTAGAGGCAGACTAGCTAAGGGCCTCCAGTTATCTCTCACATCGACTGGTTATGAATCCCAGATCTGCCGCTTACAATCTGTTTGACTTTAGGCAAGTTTGTGAACTCTTTTAGCCTCAGTTTACTCATCTAGACAGTAAGGAGACTCACAACAGAAGCCCACTCTGGATTAGTGAGTTAATTACATGAGCCACATATCTAGACTACTTAAAACAGTACCAGGTGCATTTTAATTACGATGGAAGTGTTTGCTGTTATTATCATTATTATAGTATCAGGAAATATTGACTGTGCCCTTCTAGTTCCTCCCTCTCTTCCCATATGAACTGAAAAAAGCAAATTTCCTCATGTATATGTT
>NW_007070476.1:0-709 GCF_000164805.1 Carlito syrichta
GTCCTCTCCTGTCCCTTTGATTCCCTCCCCCTGCTTTCATCCTCCAAACCTTTCTCTATCAACTCCCTGTCTCCTTGCCTTTCTCGGTGTGCCTTTCGGATCTGTTTCCTTTGCCACTGGTCCCAGGCCCGCTGCCAAGTTTCAGACCCATTAGTGAGGTGCCTTGCTGACTGAAACACAAATCAAGACTGATCCGGGTACAATTAGCAGCTGCTCGCACCTCATCTGGAAAGCATTAGCCAGCACTGAGAGTGGAGGGAGGGAAACACGGGAAATATCGATGCCAAACAGAATAGATCTCCTATGTGGGAGCACAAAAGGATCCTAGCCCAGTATATATATATATATATATATATATATATATAACTGAAAAGAGAATAACAAAATAAGGCACAAATTAACAACGCAAAGCGGAAAGAGTCAACTTACCTCCGATATCCTTCGGCATGCATGCAAGAGTTATAGGGTCCTTTACACTTGATTGAGGTGTATAACTATCATCCAGGGAAAGGGTGTCTGTTCCATTTAATCCAGATATTGTAACATTTGTGCGATCCAGGAGGCCTCTGCTCGCTTGCAGCATACTCTTATGTTGGCACTGTTTCTAGAAATTTAATGTGCATGAGAATCACCTGGCATCCAGTTAAAAATGCAGATTCTGAGCCGGGCTCAGTGGCTCACCTGTAATCCCACATCTTTGGGAGGCTGA
>NW_007070477.1:0-782 GCF_000164805.1 Carlito syrichta
CAGTGTTCAACCTCACTAATCATCAGGGAGATGCAAATCAAAACCACACTGAGATACCACCTAACTCCACCCAGAATGGCAATTATCAACAACTCAAAAAATAACAGCTGCTGGAGAGGGTGTGGTGAAAAGGGAACACTTCTACACTGTTGGTGGGAGTGCAACAGTGTAACCTCTGTGTAACCTCTGTGTAACCTCTGTGGAATGCAGTGTGGCGATTCCTAAAAGCTCTAAATACCAACCTCCCATATGACCCCACAATCCCCCTACTGGGAATATACCCTGAAGAACTCAAATCACTCTATAAAAAAGACACCTGCACACGTATGTTTATCGCAGCATTGTTCACAATAGCAAGAACCTGAAAGCAACCATGCTGCTTATCAAAAGAGGACTGGATTAAAAGGATGTGGTACATATACATGATGGAATACTACGCAGCCATAAAAAAGAACAAAATCATGAATTTTGCAGCAACCTGGATGGAACTAGAGTCTATAATACTGAGTGACCTCTCACAGAAACAAAGATCTGAGTATCACGTTCTCACTCATATAATGGACCTTGAACATCCAATGTAATACTATAAGAAAATGACTGACAGTAGTGGGAAACTATGGGGGGGGGTAGGGAGATGAGATTAACAGTAGCAAATATCTGTCTGGGGATGGGGAAGCACCTCTTATCAATAGGGTGCCTGAATGAGGCATATTTGTATACCTAACCCTTAACTGTACCCCACAACATCATAATAAAAAATATTGATTATAAAAAAATAAGAA
>NW_007070478.1:0-1225 GCF_000164805.1 Carlito syrichta
ATGTCTACCTTTAAGTCTCTGAGTACAGAAAGCCCTTAACAGGACAGTATCAAGGACGGTTGGCGACTGGAGATGTTAATGCCTGGAGGAACCGCCCCTGGCCGTGCGACTAGAGCTTCTCTCAGCGTATCTGCTTGCCCCTTCAATGATTACGGAAAAGGACTGGTCACTCATACGGCGAGATGCTGGCTTCCTGAAATGGAGAGACTGTGCTTATAACTCTAAGGTGGACTATCCTGTACCCGGTGAAAAATTATATATTAGTGACTGGGGTTTTAATGGCTCTACGCTTGCCACAACTAGAAAGCACCCGTATGGATGGGCTACATCCATGTTTCAAACTTCTCTGTCCTCTAATCATTCATTACAGACTCAGTTTTATTGATTGTTTGCAGCAACAGGTCCTGCAACACTTTATTGTCCTCATTCTGGTTTTACAACCTTTTTACAGGCTTGTGTTGATTCCCCATATGTTTTGTTAATTGCTAATGCTCATTCTATTTACTCAGTAATATATAATTTTGTTCATGTTGAAATTAATTGTGAAAATTGTACTTTGTCTAATTGTATTATTGATAACCCATATCAAGTATTTCTGTTAAGGCATCCTTCTTAACGTTTTTGTGCCTGTTCAGCTACAGGAACCGTGGTATTCTTCTCCAGGTACTTATATTTTAGGACAAGCCACAGCAATGTTAAATAGGCCTTGTAGGTTTGTTGCAGCTTTAGTCTTGGAAATTTCTGCTTTAATAGCTATCATAGGATCTGTAGCAGCTTCTGCTACTGCTCTAGTTCAAGAAGTTCACACAGCTAATCATGTGAATGATTTGTCCCAAAATGTTAGCTTAGCTTTATTTACTCAAGAACAGATAGATAAAGGTATTATTGATAGGTTAAATGTTTTAGAATCAGCATTAGTATATATAGGAAATCAAATTCAACATATTAAAGTTCAGATGTCTGTAGCCTGCCACGCACAATTTAAATGGATCTGTGTTACACCTTTGCCATATGATGGTCAAAATGTCAGTTGGGATGATGTTCAGAAACACCTTATGGGAGTTTGGCAGTCCTCTAATTCTTCTTTAAATATTCAACAGTTACATAGTCGAATTTCTGCTATCTCTCAGGCACACTTGACTACACTTTCATTTTCTCAACTGGCTTCTAGATTTACTACTTCTCTTTCTCATTTGTGGCTTCTCATTCTATTTGGAATCTGATC
>NW_007070478.1:2272-89347 GCF_000164805.1 Carlito syrichta
CATTATTCAAGTGTAATAGTTACTATATGATTTATAAAAGAATTAACGATAAGGTATTAGCTTAATAGGATATAGCATAGTATTAAAGTCCAATAACTAGATCATATGAAAATTAAAGTTTAGACATATGAAACATGAATTATAGTAAAGTTTTGTAGTTTAAGAATAAGTTTTAACGAGTTATATGCGTTATGTTAAATTGTAATAGGTTAATAGTATAGTGTTAAGTTGATAATATTAATTGTTAAAAATATTGGGAATCAGTGAACTTGGATTGAACCTAGAGTTAACTCAGGAAAGTTTTTTGTATTAATCAGGGTATAGAGCAAAGAGTATAATATGAATGATTCGTTGAACATTATGGAAAACACTTTGAACGATTTGTATTGAAATTGTGCACCTGTGACCTTGATGTAAGCACGGCAGGCATCATGGAATTTGAATTGTTTGCTTGGAAATTGCAGATCTCGTGGTGGTCTTGTGATGCATAGTTTGTAAAGCACGAAACTTGTACGCCCCCAGTGAGTGATTATCACATTGCTGGAGGGTATAGAAAATGGTATATAAGTTGGAAAAGGTTTGAATAAAATCGGCTTCAGTCTTGGCCAGACTGTTCCCAGAAGAGCTGCCTCCGAGTAGTTTTCTTCTCTCCGTTCTGATTCACCGGTGCGGTCCTAACCCTTCCCTGGTCAGTGCAGGTCACCGACAGCTGACACAGTGAGTAAGAACTTCCTTACCACTTACTCATGGGTTTACACAGCCCAGGACAGCCAGGACCTTAGAGAACAGGTTTAGAGGGAGGTGTGGAAATGAATAGTTCTGGCCACTTTGTGGTTGTGTAGAGTCATCACCTCAGAGAGAAGACAGTGAAAGGTATAAATGGACACCTAGCTTACCATCCTATAAGGCTCAGTGATTTAGAGGAGATGAAGATTTGAATTCTTTAACAGAGCCATGCTCTATGCAGAGGGTTATTGACCCATCTCCATCTCCATCTCCATCTCCATCGATTTGGATCAGGAAAAGGTCTACAACTGCCAAGCATCATCAGCAGGGTGCAGCTTGAACCTTGGGGACAGGCAAGCTGTCAAGAATCAAACTGGAGAAAGCATGATAAGTATTCATTAAACATCCACATTTATGATAAGCACTTAGGGGCTAAAAAAATTAAGGAATTTAACTCTAATTTGGGTATTGAAGGAAAGATTGTCTTGTCTTGTACTTAGTAGATATTCCGTAATTGTTGAATTGAAGAACAGAATCAAATGGTGATTCAGCAGCAGGAATGGCACAGCTTTCAAAGACAATTCAAAGGCTACATGGTTGAGGGGAAGGCAGGCTCTTTTAATTTATTTCCTTAAGTTAGGGAGTTGTACTAGCAGTATAGAGTTCTGAATGGGAAGAACTCTGCATGGAAAGATTCCACTTGCAGAAAGTCATACAGCTTCCCCTTGAGGACTTCTAGATATGGGAACTCACAATTTCTCATTCCATCATTGGTCAGCTCTGCTAGAACACTCTTCTTCTTATTTGAGATTGAATAACGTACTTTGTAATAAGTTGACTGGTTTTGGAATCGTGACCTATGTAGAAGACCTAGAACATCCAGAGCTTAATCTTCATACATTCATTCATTCATCCATTAATCACACAATTATAAAGCCCATACCATATACTAGGTGCTGGACTTGGCACCGAGAGTAGAACAGTAATTAAGATAGACTTTTGTTCTTAAGAAGCTGCTGGCCCAGGGAGTCAGCCAGCTATTGAAAATGTATTTTTCAAGTGTAAAACATAATGACGAGAGCATGTAATGACAGGGGAAATGCGAGATGCTGTGAGTTAAATTTTTAATATACACCAATCTGTATTAACAAGAAATAGATTAAGACAGAAGTTAAATATTGTTGTGTTCATACTGTGACTATGACTTTGCAAAATTAACCTTTAACAAACATATATGACTGTCACATATAAATGAATTGTTTCTCCAACAGACTCTGGAAGATTATATTTATATCTCAATTATATTTTTCTAATTACTGGTATGTACTTTCAATTTATAATTTGCATTTGAGGCTAAATATGTTCTCCTAACTATTCTTTTGCTGTTTATTCTTTGATGACAAGTCTGACTTCTGGAGTTGCTACAAGTTGACCATCTATGACTTTGTCTATACCCTGTTGCCTTAGTTTAGCAAGTTAGGTGACCTGTCCCGACCTTAGTTTCCTGAACAGCAGAATGTTCTTTGAGATTTTGTCCTTCTCAGACTGTTGCCAATCTGGCACCTTATTCTGGGGCTCTTGGCATGTGAACCTGCAGGCTCTTGTCTTAGAGGCAATGTCATGGTGGACAGTAGATACCACTGATGTTTCCTAAGCTAAGAGATCATGCCTAGCTGCTGCATCTGCACCTGCGCCTGCACCTGCATTAACTGTTGGAGGGAGTGGCTCTTTTCCACCATTAATTTTGCATTTAATTATAGGTACAGATTTTATCATGTTTGGGGTTTGGCCAGTACTCTGCAAGAGATACTTAGAGTGATTTCTCCCTATCCGTGCTGGGATCCATCCCAGACATACAAAACAGGTGATGCAACTGACATTTGTGGTGGTCATGGTCCTAGAGCCATGCCGTTCCTCCCTAGAACCCTGAGAAAGTGCAGACTGAAATCCACTTTGCAGAAGTCCTGAAGGGTCCCTGAATCATAATGAAAAATGAAGCACTAAGACTCTCAGGACAAGTTGGATGTGCTTTCTCAATGATCAGGTCACACCCGTGTACATTCTATTGATCAGATCAGCCACAGAGGGGCCTCAGAATGTCTAAGCTGGTGGCAGGAGGAGCTGTAGAGTCCATCTGCTTCTATTTCTTCATGTGCAGATGAGGAACCTGAGATGAAGAGACGTGTTTGAGATAGCATGGCTCACCCACAGCTTGCAGGATCAGACTCAAAACTAAAGAAGGATAAAGATGGAATTCCTTGTATTATTTATACCTCTCTAAAGACACAAATGGGGGTAGAAATACATGGTTTGAGAAACACTTATTCAAATTCTGAATCATTGTTCCTCGGGCCTTCAGTTCAGATGCCTGAAACTATTCCCAAATGCTCTACATATTCAACACGGTAGCCTAAAGGATTCTTTGTTTACTTCTGAGATAGATGGTCTTCTGGTTTATTTGTTGGCACAACTATGTCACTAAAAATCCAAGTTCATTGATTTAAGTTATCTAATTTACCAGCTTATATCCTCAAAGGTCAGAAATAAAAGAAAAGGGTGCAGAGCAGGAAGTTTTCCTTCCCTTTCCTTTTATTGGGGAACACAAATTTTCCCAAAGCTCCCCCATAGATGTCCCCTCTAACTACTCTAACCACAGCTTAAGTCCCTGTTCCACGCCTTACATTTACACGTCATCCTACAAAATAAAAGTGACCAGGACTGGGTTGCGCAGACATGACTTCAAGAAAGCGAGGCAACTGTGACTTGTATGTTTCAGTCTCATCATGTGGTGTGGGCAAGGGAGAAGAGGATGTCGATTGCTAAAGCATGGCCATACAGCATAGTCTGCCAGCCAAGTTCTCCCTGGGTTAGTGCGCAGGAGAACTAGCATCTGGGTTAGACATCAACACCAGCAGCTGCTTTACCAGTAATCTGGACTCTTAATCCCCATCTTTCTCCTTGGACTTTGTTGCCCCATCAGGAATTAATGGCTTAAAATATTTGCTTTCCCCCTCACTTCACCCACAAGATTGCCAAATTCCTTGAGAAAAGGACTATGATTTATTGGACATCCAGAGTCTGACATTATGGGAGATGTTTTCAAAAATGTGGGGAGAAAGTGCTAACATATTGACAAATATTGATTAGTTGAATGCATTAGTTAATTAATTAATGAAACTCAGCTTACAGAGACAAAGTATTACAAAAACAAAATTGGTTCTTGGGAGCGCTAAATTTGAAAAAGTAAGGTAAAGCCGTTAAAAAACAGTGGGATATGCTGAACAGTTTCAGAGGTATAATTATTTACATGATTATTTTAAGGAGAAACTTTTCCCCCTTTTCTCTGCATTTTTGCCTTGGCACCCAGAAAAAAAAAATTGCGCTAATCTTTTTAGCATAGATTCACATAGAAATACTGTGAGTGATTATAGCAATTCATGATTTTCCAAAGGAATGTGCAACATTTTATTTGATTTTTTTGACAAACTGGAAACAAAGGCTCAGATAGGTTAAGAGACTTACCTCAAATCAATGATCTAGTTAATGGGCCCGAACTACTGCTTAAGTGCCTGCTCCATGCCTTACTCTTACTCGTTATCCTACAAAATAAAAGTGTATACATTTGCTGTTGTTCTTGCTTGCTTGTGTTCCTGTGGTTTTGGATTTTGTTTTTCCAGGTGGGGAGTAGGCAAATTTGTGTGCTTGTCCCAATTCATGGAGACTTCTCAAGCTTTCAGTTTATGTCTATCAAATACTTTGCAGAATCAGGAGGTTTTTAAAATGTCTTTATTTTCTTTTTTTCTTTTTCTTAATTTTGGCACCTTACCCAAGACCTGTGAATTCCTCTGGGATGTGTGTCTCAGAAGTGATAATTGAATTTCTCAGGGTGCAAGTCACTGGGAAGCCGAGTTGGTGGCATGCCAGGTTGGTATCAATCTCTTTCTCTGGGGACTCCTCACCCAGGCCAAGTCGCAACTGAAGGCTTCCCATCAAAGTGCAAGAAAACAAGCATCCACGGGGCAATACACCAATCAAAGCTTTAGGATTAAGACTCATCATAGTTAATCTCCTGTCTGGTTTACCCTGAGGTTCTGGGTGAGGTTAGCCTGCTTGCTTACATCTTGTTAATTCATACTGATCTGAGGGAGAGATGTAGAAATGTCTTCACCTGTTTGTGCTTCAGGTAAGCCAAAGATATTTGTCTCTGTCTAACAGAGTAAACAGGGTGGGTCTGGGTATGGTCAGGCATAGACTGTGGTGGAGAGATCAGTATGCTTGGGTTCCTATTTGATAAAAATGGAAGATCTGGAGCTGGGACCCCAAACAAGTAATTCTTTTTTTTACTTTATTTTATTACAAAGATGTGTGGTACAAGTCAGGATTAGGTACATAATCAATGTATGTGCTGATAAATTTGGACCTCCAACTGGTCCTCACTTCCCCTGGTTTAGGATCAGGTACCCTTTGTGTCGTTACATGCCATCCTACTTCCTTCCTTCTCTGGCAGTGTCCTAAGACTGCTGATCCCTCCTTTGTGTATCTGGATGTCACAGTAGCTAGCTGAGAATGTAAGGGTCTGATAAATGGTAAGGATGTGGAGTAGACTGTTGCCTACTTGACCCTCTCTGTAGCATCTTCAGTCATTTTTGTTTGTTTTTTTAATTTGGGTAGTGGGGAGAGGGCTTGGTGGAAAAGCTGTGAAAAACAGAAGTTTCCAAAGAACCTGAGTACTGAAGGAGGTGGGGAAAAAAAGAGGGAAAGGAGAAAAGAAAGAGAAGCTGGGCAGAACATTCCAGGAAGACCTACTGGAGGCCCCCGTGACCGTCCAGCTGTGATGGAGCAAGGGTCTGAAGGGATGCAGAAACAGAAAAGGGGAGAGGATGAGATGGAAGAAAGGGAGAGTGGTGGAAGGAACACAAAAGTTTGAACCTCCTTCACTGACATGGAAAATTTATACCAGGGCTGCCGATGTCACTTACTATGATTTATTGTCATTGTGTGGGTGTTCACACAGGGCATACATGCTCTCCGTGTCACAGTTCCATGGAACTGGGCTCTAGTCCCATGGATGATCTGACAACCACAGTCATAAGAAATTAGAAGGAGCCCCAGAACATCCCAGGTTTTAATGTCTGCTTCATGTGGAGGCAGAACGTGGGGAAGGGGATGGAAAATGGGCAAAAAAAAAAATTACCTTTAGAATCTCAAACTCTCCTGGCGTCAAGGGGCCACGGTCCATTGCCAGGGGTAACATATCAGACATTATTATGTTTTGTTTGTTTTCTTCCTAACTGAAAGACTAGAACATAAAATAGAAAGGAGAGGTGAAAGCTTGGCACATCCAGAAAACTATAAATAGAGTTTCACAGGTACACTGAAAGCCCAGGGAGAGAGATGTGACTCAGGGTAGAGAAAGGCCAAGCCACGGAGAACTTGCAAGTCATGACAGGCATGGTGTGTTTTACCCAGTAAGTTATAAGTGCCACTGATGACTTTTGAGCAGGAGAGGTACAAGGCCAGATTGTCATTCTGGATGCAGTGTGGCAAGTGTAACAGGGGCTTGCAGGTGGGGGGAAACAAAGGGAATTCATCTCTATTTCATAGCATTGGATACTGAAAGGTCCTAAAGTTCTGGATCCAGGGCTTGAGTCCCTTCTTGGGCTGAAATCTAAAATCATTCTGACTTAGATGGATCCCTCAGAGATGGGAGCAGACACTCTTCTAAGTTCTCTGTACATACATATATGGCAAGAAGATGGGGTGGCTCAGAAATCCAGGCAGAAACGATAATTAAGGATACAAGGACTTTAGGAAAAACATGTCTGGGATTTTGTGGAAGAGTTCTGGGTTCTGGAAGAAACTGGAAAAGAAGGAAGCAATCTGTCACTGGGAAAATCCCAACATTTCTGGATCCACTTTCTTCGATACAAGATTCTGTCTCATTATAAAGGTCAAAGTGACCTGGATAATGAGGATTTCCCTTCACATCTGTACAGCTTCCAGGTTTTATCATTTATTTTCACAAGTGTATTTTATTTCATCCTCATAACTTCCTTGTGAATGAGGTCAGCTAGAAAAACTCTCAAAGCCTCAGTTTCCTTGTTTGTTCAAAAACGGGATTAATATGTGTCCTGCTCACAGTCAGATGGCTAATCAGTCAAGAGTCAGAAGCCACCCTCAGCTTGTTGACCAAGCCCACCCTCTCAGCACCGCCTCTGTAGCAGGCAAGGCTTGGCCACATGTGGCTCTGTGCTTGCTTGCATGTGAGTCTGCATGTGACAAAAGGAAGCAGAGAGACTATTACGGGCTGAATTGTGTTCTCCCCCCAGAATACTTTCAATTCCTAATCCCTGGTGCCTGCGAATGTGACATCATTTGGAATCAGGAGAAGATGAAGGCATTAGAGGAGGGACTAATCCAGTATGGCTGGTGTCTTTTAAGAAGATAGAAACCAGTTGTTCTTCAACATCCATGTGGAAGTGGTTTCAGGACCCATCTCAGATACCAGTATCCACAGATGCTCGAGTCTCTGATATCAAATGGCATGGTATTTGCATAGAACTTACCTACATCTTCTCATATACTTTAAATCATCTCTAGATTACTCACAATACCCAATGCAGTGTAAATGCTATGTAAATAGTTGTTATACTGCATTATTTAGGGAATAATGACAAAAAAGACTATATATGTTCAGTACAGATGCAACAGTTCTTTTTCTAAGAATATTTTTTAGCCACAGTTGGTTGAATCCATGGATCTGGAACCCAAGGATGTGAAGGGACAAATGTATTGGATAAAGAGTTCATATTCAAAATATACAAGAGGATCATACAACTCAATCATAAAAAGTACATAACGTGATTTAAAAATAGGCAAAGGACTTAAATAAACATTTTTTCAAAGAAGACATGAAGATGTCCAATAGATATATGAATGGATGCCCAGCATCACTAATCAACAGAAACATGCAAATTAAAACCACAATGAGATAGCACCTCACACCTGTTAGGGCTATTATCAGGGGGGAAAAAAAGGAAAACAAGTGTTGGTGAAGATATGGAGAAAAGGGAATTCTCATACGTAGTTGATGGAAATGTAAATTGGTATATCCATTATGAGAAAGTAGAGGTTCCTCAAAAAATTAAAAATAGATCTACCATATAATCTAGCAATTTCTTTTCTGAGTATATATCCCAAGGAAATTAAACCAGTATTTTGAAGAGATAGCTGTAGCCCCAAGTTCATTGTAGCATTACAATGCTATTATTATTATTATTCACAATAACCAAAATACAAAAACAACTGCTGCCTGTTGGTGGATAAATAAACAATACACACATATATTTATATATATAAAAATACATATAAATGCATATATGTACACACAATTTCTTTATATATGTGAGTATTATTTTAATGTATTTATTTCATATATTTTATACATCTCACATATATATGAATATTATCTAGCCTCAAAAAGGAAGAAAATCCTGCCATTTGTGACAACCTGGAGGACATTAAGTCAAGTGAAATAAGCCTGGAACAGAAAGAAAAACACTGCATGATCTCACTTATATGTGGAATCTAAAAAAAGTTGAATTTATAGAAGCAGAGAGTGGAACGGTGGCCACCAGGGATAAAGGAGAAGGAGAAATAGGGAGAGGCTGGTAAAAGGGTACAAAGTTTCAGTCATGTAGGATGAATAAGTTTTTACATACAGCATAATGACTGGAGTAAATGATACTGTATGATATACCTGAAATTTGCTAAGAGAGTTGACCTTACATGTTCTCACCACACACACACACATACACGCTCCAGCGGTAACTATGTGAAGAGATGGATATGTTCATTTGCTTGACTGTAGTATTCAGTTCACTATGTATTTCAAAACATCATGTTGCATACCTTAAATATATACAATTTGGTTACAGAAAGAAAAAGAGGGACACAGGGAGAACGTCAGTGATGACAGCTAGAGAGACTGGAGTGATGCAGTTACAAGTCAAGAAACACCAAGAATTGACAGCCACTACCAGGAGCTAGAAAGAAGCAAGAAAGAAATCTCAGAGAGAACATGGCTCTGCTGACACCTTGATTTCAGACTTCTAGCCTTCACAATTGTGGGAGAATAAACTTGATGTTTCGAACCTTTCAGTTGGTGGTATTTTGCCACAGAAGCCGCAGGAAACTAATGCACAGTGTCCTTGGTCTCATGCAAGTCCCAGCTGTGCCCTCCTGCAATTGGATCATAAAGGCAGAACTTAACAAAGAAACTCCTCTGCTCCCCAGAGCTTATGTTAGAGTGTCAGGGAATATTGCGGGGGTGGGAAGTGGCAGGTTAAAACCTGCCTCCTTAGACAAAATGAGAAAAGATGATTTATCTTGTGCATCTCCTTCCAGGTTGGGTGTTGAGTCCTTTAACACTGATATGCCAAGAGGTTCTAATGGGGGAGACAGTTAAAGAACTAAACCATTAGGAATGTGCCCACACTCCTCTGGGTCTTGAGGATTAAGGGTAGACACAATAGATGAGATCCTTTGCTTTCTGTAGACTTAGTTCTAGTTGGAGAGAACATCAATTTTTGATCGATTGATTAACCGCTTTCTTGACATACTATATTAAAAATTTTAAATTGGGTCATAATGGTCAGACATCAGATGCTCTACTCATATACTGATAGCAAATAACTACATTTTTCTTTAGGAGAACTTAGATGCTGTAACCAAAGTGAAAGTACACATTAAGACAATCATGTGGAGATATTAAAGCAAGGAGTCCTGTCCACCAACACAGAAAGAAAAGGGAAGCTTAGGCTGCTCTGAAAATACCCAGTCTGGAAAGCTGTAGATTTGATTATTTCTTTCAAGATCCTTTTAATAGAAGAGAGATTTTTGGAGGTTTTACTTGACCTAGAGATGGGATGGAGGGTCTTACTTGAGTACCTGTAAGATCTGATAAGGATGCTATAATTCAGGATGAGGCTGTCTTGCTATTCAGTGAAACTGAGTCCCATACTTCCAACCATTAGGAAAAGTCTTGTGCCTTCCCAGATAGCTATTCAACCAGATTCTGAGGTGGCTGACCTTGATTTGATGGATTTAGTGGGGAATGGAAATGTTATCTGCCCTCATTTCTCTCATAAGTCATGCAATGTAGGGTTTTAACTTGCTGCAGTGAAGAGAGAAAGGGGAAGAGGAAGTTCAAGAAAAGGACAAGGGGGTGGTTTTTGAAGAGAAGAAATACAGAAGGAGAGGAGAAGAGAGTAAAGACCAGTCATATTTGAATTCTTTCCAGAGAGAGCATGCATTTATGAATATATGTGTGTGATGCACATACAGATTCTAAGGCAAACCTAACAGGGAAAAGTTTCTCAACGTTAGCACAGAACTTTCATCTATGGTTGACCTCCTAGTGCCCCGTTACACAAGACTGTAGGGACAGGGGAGGTTGGCTCCCTCAGGAAAAAGCCATGATCTCATTCTGTGTCAAGACCCTGGAGGTTCTTTGACGTCAGAACTGATTGCTCCACCTCCCATTGTCCTTTGACAGATGTCTGCTCCCAGACCCCCTTGGAAGTCCCATCCTTCACTGGGAAGTTTTTACTGCTATCTTCCCACAACCTACCCCTCTCCCAGAACCTAGGGAATCAAAGTGCTAAGAATGACACGGTACCCTTGTGAAGAAATGAAGACAGCTTTTTCCCCCCAAGCTCAGGCAGGAGTCTGGGGTGGTTGAGAGAGAGTGAGGTTGACAAAGAGGTAGGGAAGAGCAGGGCTTTCAGTCGGTCACCTTACCATCAGCCAGTCCTGTGGCCAATGGGGTCTCAGGGCACCCTATGCCCTCACAGGAAGGTCAAAAACCCTTGTCTCAGGATTCTTGCTCACTGCCAGTTGGTTCAGTGTTGCCAGACCCCAGTTTTCTCCATGAGGCCGGTCTGTATCCCAGGCTCTAGAAATATTACGGGGAAGAAGATCCTATTGAAAAAGAAGCTCAGAATAAAAGAATTTGAGAATTTGAAGGAAATGGAAAGCTCACACAAAAAGACTCAACGTTTTCCTCCCCACAACAAACTGAACTCTTTCTGCAAAACGTCTCTTTTTCCATCACTGACACCCACCTCCTACTGGTTATCTAGCCTCTTAAAATATTCTGTTTCCTCTCTTAGCCCTACCTGCCCACCAAATCCTTTGAACTGACCTTAGAAATGCCTCTCCTACTGCATAAAAAATGTGGAACATTACACAGCCACAAAGAAGGACAAAATTATGAACTTCACAGCAACCTGAATGGACTTAGAATTTATAATACTGAGTGACCTATCACAGAAACAAAGAACTGAGTATCACACGTTCTCACTTATAAGTAGACCTTGAACAATTATCATAATATTATAAGAAAGGGATTGGCAGTAGTGGAAATCTGCTGGGGGAGAGGGAGCACACTTCATCATCAAGGCTACATGCATAACGAACATTTTTCTACCTAACCTTGACTTGTACCCTATAACTGTAAAATAAAAATAATAAAATAAAACAAACAAACAACAAAAGAAGTGCCTCTCCTACTCAAACTTTTACTTAGCAACTGTAAACCTCAGCTTCCAAACTTGAAAATAAGAATAAGAATAGACCTACTTCATGGGGTTGCTGGAATACTAAATGTGATCATGAGAGTAAAACCCTTAGCACAATAGTTAGCACAGAGTGTTCAGTTAAATGTGAGCTATGTAATTATTTAAACTATTATGCCCATTGCCAGTCTTCTCTCCAAGCTCTCATCATCAGGCCAGGATCCTTGCAATGTTCTCCTTCTGGTCTCTGCCAGCAATCTCTCTTCTTTCCTGTGAACCAAGCCTACATACCCCTGACATACAAGTATTCCTCAAATACAAGTTTTGCCATATTATCCCTTTGTTCAAGAGCTTCCAGTGATTCCAGTTGTCCAGTCTATTGAATCTATATTCCTCAGACTAGTATCCCAGGCTTTCTTTTTCAAATACTATAACCCAACAAGGAACTGCAACTCTAGAGTGGTTAGTATGCCTCTGGCCTTAACATAGCAAAAACAGCCAATGTCGCCTCTTCTCCCTCTCTTTCAAACCTTTCTTACTACTGAGAAACAACTGCCTCTTTCTTTTTTCCATCCAGAATCCATTTGACCCATCGCAATTGCAGTCTCAGAACCTCAACCCTTTTGACCTTTCAAGAACAATCCGATGAGGTATCATAGTACACATAGACCAGGACATTGCCCGGACAAGAACAATGGGATTTTATTAATGCAGCAGGTGGGGTCCTGAGAGGGAGAGCGTGTGCCCTTATGTTTTGTTCTTAGAGACTGATTAGTTCATCCTGATTCTATTTCACCTCCGTCTCTCTGCATGTATATTGGCATGAGTGAAATTCCAATCCTTGATGTCAAGGTAACTTAGTATGAGAAAAATCCACTGGCTATCAAATGGGAGATGGAAAATGGAAAATCTTGGAGTTTTTTTCTTTCTACAAAGATGTTTTGGGTTTGATCAGGGGAGAAAAACAAATATGGGAGAGCACTATAAATCCATGAGAAATTTCCCCAACTCTTGGTGAGGAAATATCTCAGTAGGCTCTACAATGTGGGTCATCTATGTGGAAGGGAAATGTTGACTCATTTCGGTATTCTTTCTTTGTCATGTATGACTTTGGCCGTACATTTGTAAAGAATCAAGAAATGAAGAAAATTGGGTCCTTTTTTTAAAACTCCCATCATCAAGGCATACTTACTGAATAATTACTACAATGTAATTCACATCACTGATGGCTTGAATTTCTTTATTTTCCTTCTTATCTGTTTACCTAGAAAAAGTAAAATAGATCATCTCTAGGGTGACACCTTAATTATACATACACAAAGTAGATAAGCATTTGCTGTGTGGGAAGAAGCAAGTAAGACTGACTTGTACTTACACAGAATATTGGATGTCCAGTAAGGTCACAAGCAAGTATCATAAACTATTACTTGGAGATATTTAGACTAAACACAAGTCGTTTCCTATCCTTGTCACTATCTCTGTAAGACTCGAAACACAGATGATATGGGTTCCAGCAACAGAGACAGGAAAATGGATACAACGATCCCTCCTGGTCTTTTTCAGCATCAGTATTCAATAACTTTGTGATCCCAGAGGACAGATCTGTCTACAGCAGAGAGTATTTACAGCCTGCTTCCTCTCTCCTCCCCATCTCTCCATCCCCACCCAATTTTTATTCCCGAGGGATAGAGGCTTTGATAGAGGATAACAACCCAAAATGATGCAATGCATTTGTTTTGGCCTACACTTGAGTCTGTGTCTGTTATTAGAGGGTGGTGCTAGGTCTGGCCTTCGCACTGGCTTAGTCCCAGGCTCAGGACCATGACTCACTTCTGAGTTAGAGATCTTCTTGAAATTATGGGCTGTGGTTGGGTATCCAGGCCCTTGGGGAACCCAGTGGCTCTCCAGGATGACCACGGAGGGCCTGAAGGGGTACAGGCACTCTGCCCCCACCCTTTTTTACATCTGTGTGTAACATATCTGAATCTTTGTGTCTCTTGGTCTTCCAACTGCTGTGCAAGTTTGTGTATATTGATAGCCACAGAAAAAAACTAAATTACATGATAGTGTTTTAATTAAAAGCAATAAATACTTTTTGCAAACACTGCTTGGGGATAAAAGTGAAGTTTGTGGCCCAATATAAAAATAATCACTTTAAGCATTTTATAGCAAGTTGTCTATTTTAGAGAAACTAGAAAATACAGAAAAGCAAAGCAAAGCAAACAAACGAACAACAAAAAAACCTACAAAAGGGAATAAGACTATTAATTCCATTCCAGAAACACATATTACTAATATTTTGAATAGATTATTTTAGCTGTATTCTATTAATGCACACGTTATAAGATAATATAAAAAAGATAAAAAAATTTTGATAACCTGCTTTTAATTAGTTTTTCCTTCTTAACAACATAGAACGAGGAAATCTTAAATGTTAGATTTCTATAGCTTTAAACTTAGATATGCTTATTCCTTATTCTTGAATTACATTGTCCAATACAATAGCCAATAGCTACATGTGACTATCTAAATATGAATTAAGATTAAATAAAATTTTAAAATATAGTTCTTTATACTGCATTTTAGACTTTGGATTCTAGACATTTGGCTAATGTCTACAGCATAGACACAACATTTTCATAATCACAGAAAGTGCTATCAAATAGTGTCATTCTCAAAAGTTACATTTTCATAACCATATTTATAATACCTATAAGTCGTATTTATACTTAATTCATAATCACTGTGTCTGACCTAATTTTTAAGTATCCATAGCAATCATTTATTTTTTTTAACAAATGTCCACAAAACTTGATGGTACTGGAATACAAAGATAAAAACGTGGACTGCCTGCCTTCAAGACCCCTAAGTCAAGGTGCTTTTTAAAATGTGCGTCATTATTTCATTTATTTGTTTATTTAGATATAGGGCATCGCTCTGTTGCCCAGGCTGGCGTGCAGTGGTGTGATCATGGTTCACAGCAGCCTCAAACTTCTGGGTTTAAAGATCCTTCTGCCTCTGCCTCCCAAAGCACTGGGATTTTAAGACGTGAGCCCCTACGCCTGGCTATTTTATTTTTCTAATCAACATAGTGCAATTGTACATGTTTAAGGAGTACAGTTTGTGTTCGAAACTAGGTGCTTTGGAAGCACTGTTTGCTAACTCATTATTTGGAAGTCATCTTTTTTTTTTTTTGCTGTGTTTCAATAGGCAACACTTGTTGTTTTATTCTCATGCTCTCAGTGCTTTTTAACTGAGGGCTACAAACTCCAGTGGCTACAGAGGACAGGTAGACCATGTACAGCAGCAACTCTGTCACAGAGAACTGAGAAAGGAGCAGAATGGGAACTGTGACCAGCTGGGAGCACGCAGAGAGACCACAGTGATGTTTGATCTAGGGGAGGAATAAATTCTGCTCTGCTTCATCTTCTGGTTTGTCAAAAGAAGCCAGAACTCCAGAATTTGATGTGAATTCAACCAATTCTTAATTGTTAAAAACAAATTCAAGTTGATTTTTTTTAAAAGGGAGCTAACCATAGCAGTAGATTCAACTCAGTCTATCTGTTGCCAGTTGACCACTTCCAGCATGATTCCTCGTGTCCCTCCAACACACTTCTTAGTAACCCCTGGACCAGTGGTTTTTGCCTTTTCAGTGTTTCCAACCTAATCCTTTATACAAATAGTTTTTGTACCGAAAGCTTCAATCCCCTTCTCTTTTCTTATATCTCTCTGTCCTTGCCAACCATTTCCTAGTTTTTAAGAACAATGATGACTTACCATTTTTGTCTTAACAGATGAAGATTTCAAGTTAAGTCCCCCCCCGCCCCCGCACTTTTATACTATCTCTTGGATTTTGCTTTGAGTTTTGTTTCTGCATATTTAGTGGCCAACATCATGCCCCTAGGATGGGGGGGGGGAATGGATCAACTCACAGACTGACCATAAATCTCTGATGAAATCCAAGCTGCGCTTTAAGTCAATAAAATCAGTTTAATTTTCATAGACTCCTGATGACTAACTACTGTAGGGGAAAAAATTGAGCTCATGATTTTTCTCAAGGTATTTAGTCAAGGTTAAGAAAAGTGATTTCTGGCTACTTGGAAGGCTGAGGCAGAAGGATCACTGGGAGTCCTGCAGGTTGACACTGGGATGGTTGTGAACATCACTCCAGCCTGGGTGATGGAGTGAGACTCTAACTCAAAAAAAAAGAAAAATTATTAGGCATTCATTTTAAATGTATCCCTGCCTCTTAATCCCTGCTCTCATCTCTTCTGCACAAAATCTTCTCTGTGCAAGGTATATATAAGATAGTTTATCAACATCACGATTATCAAAGGCCAGTATTTACTGACTACATCTGTGTGGAAGATATTATACCAAGCATTTCACCAACATTATTCCTCACATAAAAGATGTACTATGTATCTCATTATTAGTCCCACTTTGAAAAATAAGAGCTATACCCTTCCCCTTAGTCCACTTGGGCTACTATATCAAAGAACTATAGACTGAATGGCTTATAAATAACAGAAATGTATTTCTTGTTATTCCAGAGGTTGGAATTTTGAGGTCAGGGTGTCAGCATGGTTGGGCTCTGATAAGGGCTCTCTTCCTGGCATGCAGACAGCAGGCTTCTTGCTGTGTCCTTATATGATGAGGGGGAAAGGGTGGGAGAGCTCTCCTGGGTCTCATTTATAGGAGACTAATTCCACTCATAAGGGATCCAGCCTTAAGACCTAATCACCTCTTAAATTCTTAATACTATCACCTTGAGGGTTAGAATTTCAACAGATAAATCTTGGGTGGATATAATAATTCAGCCCATTACACCTTGTGTTCAGTTTTGATGCTTACAGTAGTACAGGAAAATTAAATTTAAGTTTAAGAGACCTTGAAAGTAGGCATCATGCATCCCCAAGCCTTCAGGAAGAATAGAATCCTACTTACTACAGAACTCTAAAGGGAAACAAACAATCTTGTTTAAAAATCAGTAAAAATAAGATTAATAAAGAATCCTTAACCTCTTTCAGTTACTCATTTGGCTATATAGCAATCATCACAAAGGAATTATTTTATTTGATGTACAGCCCACAAATCATGGGACCTCATTTGGAATTTTATCTGGAATTTCATCTGAAAATTTTTTCCAACTTAGACTTAAAAATAGGTTATTTATTTATCCTAGTACACATACTTCTCTTGAAATTTTCAGAGTATTATTTGAAATGGGAAGTAGTATGTGTGTACATACAGGTATGTGTAGTTCAGAGATAAATCAAAACAAAAATAAAATAAAATATTTGCCTATTTGTCTCTTTATGCCAGTATTGTTATTCATGGCTGGGGTCTGAATATTGCTAATTATTTGCAGTCGTTATTTATTGTCCATCAACTATGAGCAAAAAGTTCAAGTAAAGAATACCAGGGGCTCTTCTTCTGTGAGATGGATAGAAAGCTTGGTATGTCAGGCCCTCAAACTCTGTACCAAATCACCTGTCTTCACAGCCTCATCTCTGTGACTGGTTGCTTACTTAACAGTTGCTGGGCATGAACAGCAGTCATAAAACATGAAGTGCTATATTATTATTAATTAGTAATTAATTTCTCCTTGTATTCATTAAAAAACTATTCAGGTTGGAAACTATTCTTCCCACTTGTCTAAGGTTACACACCAAGAAACTGAGGGTGTGTGTGTGTGTGTGTGTGTGTGTGTGTGTGTGTGTGTAGTGAGCATCTGGGTATGTCTTTGGGGGTAGAGGCTGGATTTGGGGATTCTGGATTGTTCTCTTTTCCATCCACCCACCTGATGGCCATCTGTCTTCACGAGTCATGCAAATGGCTTTGGGGCAATGATGTCAAGAACAGGCTATTTTATCACATTGTTCCAAGGAGAACTGATAGGTCTGCACATGTGCAACTGTCTCTCTGGTTCCTCCAGAAAAGACCAAAGGAAAGTGGGTCCCAGACAGCAATAGTTCAAAAGCGGGATCCAAGAGTCCTGTAGCAAAGAGAAGATAAATAGAGAAAGAGCAAAGGGAGTTAGTTAGAAGGGGCAGAGCCCAGAATAGACATACCATTCTGCTAGCCAGGAAATATAAAATAAGAATTGGTGTTTTCTGCTGGTTCAGGTCTCTTCTCTGACCAGATCTCAGGGAGCTCAGTTGGTGAATGTGGTCTTGCATAGAAAAAAAGGACAGAACAGAACATGAAGGAGAACATGCACTCACCCCAATCTCTGTAGATAACATGGAAGTCTATGCCAGAGAGCTTCTAGGCTAGGTTGGGTCAAGCTTGAGAGAGAGCCTTCATTTTTAAAGGGTCAATACCAGGCAGCTCTATGCCCTGTCTGGATAAAGTAGTTGTTGGCCTGTGTGGGGGTGCATGAAAGCCCAGTCTTATTTTCATTCCTTTTTTTTTCTTCTCTTAACTATGCAACATGAGGTCTTTTACATTTTTTCCCTCAAGTTTACCTAAAGATCTCATTCTCTATGTGATCATCTAAATATATGAATTTCAGCCTGAGATCTAAGGGATTGAAGGAAAAAAATCTTCCTCCTTTGCCTCTAGTTTCTTTGCTCAGATTCATCACCATGAAGTCTTAACAGAGAGACATCACCAAACTCCCTGCTGGATCTACACTAATTTTTAGGCCTCTTCTACCCAGAACTGAAAATGTCATTGAGCCCCCAGCCTTATCTCCAGGTACCCCTTCACAACTTATCTGATGAGTAAAAGATCATTTTCTTCAGTTTTATTGAAAAAAACACTTCTATAAAAATGTGTTATGTTCCAGGAGCTGTTTTGATAAATAGAGAAAAAGCAAAGGGAATTAGTTAGAAGGGGCAGTGTCCAGGCAAGACATACCATTCCGGTATTCACTTATTTAATTCTCTCAGCAACCCAATGAGATAGGTGCTAGCGGCATTCCCATTTTATAGATGGGGAAACGGAGGCATGGAGAGTCGATATGGCTTGCCCTAGCTGCACAGCTCGTTGGTGGTGGAATCGGGATTCCAACTCAGGCAATCTGATCTCGGAATCCTTCACTCTTAACCATCACTTCAAGCTGAAGCCCAGCTTTGCTGATATTCGCTGCTAGGTTTTGTCCTCTAATTATGCAGATTCTAAACCTTCTTACTCATACAGGGGAATTACATGATGTGATCCTCTCATGTATCCAGGTAAAGCCTCTGGTGTTTAGCCCCCCCTTGGTTCGATTTGCCTTATATTGTAAATGCTGTGGCTGTGCGTTTAGCTCATGCCTCTATGCTTGGAGTCACAGGGCTGCAAGGAGCTCAGAGGGTCCTGCACAACTATTCTTCAGAGTTTGAGGATGGATATGACCAAAGCCTGGCACCCTCTTCTGGGCCAAAGCCACATAAAGAAAGAAGAGAACAGTTTAGTAGTTGAGAGTGCTCTGTCAAGTCGCATAGTTTAGATTCCTAGAATCTGGTATCATCTGTATCACCCTGGCTGAGTCACTTCCAAGCAGTCCCTGCCTTCTTATGGACTGGATCTTGGTCTTAACTGTGAGGAATTGCAGCAGGAATGGATGTCACCAGCTCCTTTACAGTCACAAAACCACCTCTGTTAGGTTTAGAGCCATGGCATATCCACACAGCAATCCTTCCTGATGGCAAAACTTCCATGACTTCCCCAAACTCCCAAAGAGAGAAGAGAGGAGGGAGGAAGGGGAGAGAAAGGATAGAGGAAGGGAAGAGAGGAAGTTCTTTTCATTAACTTTCAAACCAGCCAACCTCTGAACTGCTCTTTCTGACTCCTTTTCAACAGGTGTTCCACATATGATACTGTAAAGCTCACTTTCAACTTCAACATTCTGTTGCTTAAGACCCTCTGTGACCTCTGATTGCCCCTGGTTCAAATTCAAAGCATGAGGGACAAAGTTCTTTATAATCTGGTCCCCATTTTTCCTTCCTTTTAGTCTTTCAGTCCTTCCCGTAGTCTCATTTTCTTTCTCCCTTCCCGTCCCTGTCTCCCCTCTCCTTCACTCCTCCCTTCTTCTCTCTTCTCCTCCCTTCCTCTCTCTTTCTGTCCTTCTGCCTATATCCGTCTCTCTTTTCCTCCCTACTTTCTTCCTTCCCACTCCTTCTGTCCTTCTCCATCTCCACCCTCAATTCCATTAGACTGCTTACAATTCTTTTTTTTGTTTGTTTTGAGTTGGAGTCTCACTCTGTCACCCAGACTGGAGTGCAGCGGCCGCTCCCGGCCACCACAGCCTCGACCTGCTGGGCTCCAGCGATCCTTCCGCCTCCGCCTTCCCAGTAGCCAGAATTACAGACATGCGCTTCCACACCCAGCTGATTTTTTGATTTATTGTAGAGATGAGGTCTCGCTGCCCAGGCGGGTCTCGAACCCGCGGACTCAGGCAATCCACTCACCGCAGCCTCCCAAAGGCGTGGGATTACAGGCTGAGCCACGGAGCCCGGCTCAATTCTTTAAAACAAATATCCTTCCTCCTGCCTCTTGGTCTTTGTCTGTGCTCTCCCCTGTGCTTGGAATCCCTCCCCCTGTCCCCTCAATCTGCAGATTTACTCCTCTTTAGTCTCTAAGACCCAACCCAGCTTTGCTCCAAGGAGCTTATTCCCTGTCCCCCTCCCCCAGGACCTTGTGCCTACCCCTGAAATGCAACAGTAGACTTCATTTTACTCTTCAACCTAATGATCTTCTCTCCCAAAGGACCATAAACTTTATAAAGGATGAAATTGTGTCCTTGTCATGTTATCTCTGTAAAACATAGTACTTGGTACATGAATGACAAATATTTGCTGACGGATGACATCAATAGTGTATGCCAGTGTAAACTGAGGCATGTTCTAACAAAGGACCTCAGTCTAACCTTCTCGTGTATCATATTGGTAGTCAGAGCCAGAAAACGGTCAAGTCATTTGAAGTCATTGGTACAGAGCATGTGGTTATGCAGATTCCAGCTGGGACTAGAGTTCAGTCCATCATGCTGTGAGATTCTTAAGGATCAGGAGCTCATCTTCATAATGCTGTGACTCCAGCACCGAGTATCATGTCTGTAAAGTTGTAGGTTCCTAATAAATGCATTCATGAGAACACTGGCACCCGGTTCTTTCCACTGCTTAGAACAACATGGAAAAGAAACCCTGTGGTATTACATTTGAGTTGATCGCCCTAGACACTAATCTGAATAATTAGAGCCCTATGATTCAGATTAGGGTGTGAATTGTCTGCTTTCAAAATACACCAGTTTAGCTGACAATGGTGAAGTTGCTTTGACTTTGTGCTGTATTGATGGAGACTGCATTGGCTTCCTGAACTGATGGAGATTGCAATAGCTGGACCGCATACAGAAGTGGCCCAGATATACGGTTACCACCATGCCCACAGAAAGAGGCTGCTGCTATTTTTAAAGTTCCCCTGGAAAGTAGATGATATGATTCCCCTTGCTTATTCATTCTGATGTCACTCAAACCTCTAGGGAGGAAAGTTCCTCTTTACGTCGTGCTAATATTGCTTCTCCCTCCTATTTGAAATGTTTCTCCTCCCAGGTCAGATCACTGATGATTGGAAGGCTTCTGATATCATACCATCACCCCAATGTCTGCCCTGTGCTCCTGGCTTAGGAGGCAGGATGACAAGAGAGAATGAATGTTGGTTAACACAGACTCCACTGTGGTCAGCCTGGGCTGGTTGGTACTGCCACCAAGGCGGCATTGAATGGGGCTGAAGAGGAGCTGCATAATGGCAATGTTTTAAAGAATAAACTTCAAAAAGTGACTTTAGAGTAGACTGTCTGGGTTTTCAATTTTGCCTTTTTAATTAAGTAACTTGCTTCAAAGTCATACAGCTACTATCTTCTCTAAATCTTTTGCCCCCCCCCGTTAAAATAGGTCTGATCATAGTATAACTACCGTAGACACATGATTATATAAATCATATAACATGTTTTATATAGTGTGCAGCACATGGTGCACAATAAGTATCTCACACACACACACACACACACACACACACACACACACACACACACACACACACATACACACGCACACACACACACACTCTTCGCAAGACCGAGAAGTTACTCTAATGGATAAAACAGCATCTGTGCTGTGACTTTTATTTGGCAATTCACATTTTAAAACCCGGTTTTCTTGGTTTATATCCTCTTAATCCCTATATTAATTTACAGCCCTTTGAACCTGCTCTGAAGATGTCTGCCCAGTATCTCCCTGTTCCCATATGGCCTTCCAAAGCAAATTTCATGTTTCTGACATAGTTTGTGTGTTGGCAGACTGTCCTGATATTCACCCCAAATTTGGTGAAAATTAGTCGTTGGTTGTTTTCTTTTGATATAAAAGAGAAAAAATGAGAGAGAGAGAGAGAGAAGAAATGAGAGAGAGTTATGTTTGTTTATATAGATGGAAGGTGGAAAGACAGAAGTGGGGTACAGGATAACCCACCTGCCTTGTCTTGCTTTTCATGCAGAGAAGCATACAGATACAGCACTGAGATCTGAGGATAGAGCATGGGGGTCCCAGGCAACAGACAGAAGCCTTTCTCAAATTTACAAAATGAGCATTTTAACAAGTATATCATGGGAAGACAACCTTATATCGAAGTCAGCTGAAAAAGATCTTTGTATTCCAGTAAGCCTTGAGTAATCACATCAGTAAGGACTAAGCAGATAAGAGCCCACAGAGAAGAAAGCCTTGTCCTAGAGCACACAGCAGAGGACAGGGATGTCAGTGTGACACAGAGGTCCCACTTCAGCAGGGTCTGGAAGTAGAGAAGTCCCTCCTGGCTATGGCAGTGACTTCCTGTGGTCATCCTAGTCAGTGGTTTTCACCAGATTCTGGGTGGGGAGGAGCAGGAGAATGGCTCCCAGGTCTCCAGTAACTGGAAGTCACTTTGTTGTATCTTTTGTGCTGTCATAATTGTCAATTGTTTTCATTCCATTCTTGTGATGCATACTTAATATTTTTATCAACTTTAGTCATGCTTGAGTAGGATAACCTCTCCAGATTTGTTTGTTCTGGGAATCTATTTAAATGAAGATTTTCTATGCAGAACAGGAAAAATCAAGATAAGCAGCATCCTTTACTCTGTAAAGCATCTTGTCTTAAGAAAACTTTAGTATTTATTTTTATCATAATCACCATCTTTTTTTTATTTTTTTGAGTTGGAGTCTCACTCTGTCGCCTGGACTGGAGTGCAGTGGCCGCTCCCGGCCACCGCAGCCTCACCTGCTGGGCTCTGGCGATCCTTCCACCTCAGCCTTCCAAGTAGCTGGAATTACAGGCGTGTGCTACCACGCCCAGCTGATTTTTTGGTTTATTGTAGAGATGAGGTCTCGCTGCCCAGGTGGGTCTTGAACCCGCGGTCTCAGGCAATCTACTCACCTCAGCCTCCCAAAGACGCGGGATTATAGGCTGAGCCATCGAGCCCAGCATAATCACCATCTTAAATTTCTAAGTCAGGCAGTGATTGACTTGCTACTTGTCACTTACACATAAAAATAATTAAAGCCCACAAGAATAAGGCAACCTAGCATGGCTTCCATACCACCCACTCCCCCACCCTCCCAGCTAGATTGTGAAGTCTTTAGGAATAGAATGCTGTCAGTCTCTAACCTCTGACTACTAGAGTTGGGACTTCAGCAACTTCAAGCTGGAGGTAGAGGAGGTTGAGTGGTGATGGAAAATGCATGAGTCTGTCCCTCCCTAGAGACATGAAGAAACAGATTTCCTCTGTGATCACTGCAATGCTTAGTCATAGTCTCATCTGAAGCCAAGATGCCATGACTTTGAGGGGTCATTTTGGCCTTGGGTCACTCACTCAAGACGTCGGCACCTTCTGAGCTGTAGTGCCATCCCACTTGTTTCCCACAATTCTCTCCAGCAGAGAACCTGTGTTTGCAGAAAGGAGGAGTTTGTGCTGCTACTGGCTTTGAATCCTCCCTGCCTCTCTCCAGGGATGGGGTTCAGACACGGGGAGCAAATTTTACAAGACAGGGAGGGGCTAGAAGAGGAGGCTGGCTCCCGAGAACAGCGTAATTTGGCAAAAATACTGGATTCATTAGGACACATGTAGGAGACTTAGCCCACATATCTACCCTGAGGATGCTCAGTGGAATGATTAAAACAGGATCCCTTCCTAATCAGAGTTCCATATGTGTATCAGATCAGCCTGAAACTGAAAGGAGCCCCATATTACAGATGAAGACAGAGATTTCAGAGAAGGGAAGTAACTTCTTCAAGATCACAAAGCAAGGTAATGCGATAGTAGAGAGTTCCTCTATGGTACCATTATGTCTTCAATGTTTTTATCCCCAGCACCTAATAGAGCAAGGCTAAAAAAAGTTTATTGAATACATACTGGGCTGGGTCCCAGTCTTCTCTCCACAACTAGGGTTGCCAGATTTAGCAGACAAAAACACAGGAAGTTCAGTTAAATCTGAATTTTAGATAAACAAGGAATAATTTTTTAGTATAAGTAGATCAAAAGTATTTCATAAGACAATCTCCCCCCTTTTCCCCCTTGTCAGTTCTCCCATTTATTCTAAAGGGATGCATTTCAATGTCTTCCTGTTTGCAGTTTTTGTTGTCAACAACTAAAATTCAGTAAAAACTTCAAACCCTAATGTTTTGAACTTTCCACACATTAATTTATTTCATAAAAGATTTTGAATATATTTTGAGTCGAAATCAAATTAAATACCCTTAACTTAAAGGTCCTCAGGTTGATTAAAAAACAAATTCTTCAACAGATAAAACCGGACTCAGGATGTCAGCGCCTCCTGAGAAACAGCAGAGAATGGGTACATTCTTCCACGCTGAATTACTGTTCTGTATTCAATACAACTTTGTTGTACAACAAGTTCGTAGTTATATTTTTCTGTTCACTCATGTATCTATTAACATTTTTTGGGGTTTTTTTGTTTTTTTAATGGACACTCTTGTCATACTAAAATTTAAAAGTGATGGTTCTCAATCCTGACCGATCAAATAACCTACACAAGTTTTAGAAATTCTGATGCCTGTGCATCTTCTTTGTGATTCTGATTAAAATGCTATGTAAACTGGGGGTGGTGGCTCATGCCTGTAATCCCAGCACTTTGGGAAGCAGAGGCCAGAGGATTGCCTGAGCCCAGGGATTCAAGATTAGCTTGGGCAACTAGGCAAGACCTGTTTTCTACAATAAAAAAAAATCAGCTGGACATGGTAGCATGTGTCTGTAGTTCCAGCTACTCGAAAGGCTGAGGCAGAAGGATCACCTGAGCCCAGCAGATTGACGCTGCTGTCGCCGTGAACTTGCCACTGCACTCCAGTCTGGGCAACAGAGCGAGACTCTGACTCAAAAAAACAAACAAAAAACAATACTATTAACATGTTCATTAATTATAATAGTTCTGAAATTATCCTTTTACGGATACTGTGTTTTGGAGAAAAATATCAAAGACGGTACAGAGGGGTATTCCCATATGCCCTTCCCTTGGTTTTCGCCATTATCATTATTTCATATTAGCATGGGACATTTGTCACAACCAAAAAATTATCAATACTATTAACTGAACTCTATATTCAGATTTTACTATTATTTTTCTACTAAAGTCCTTCTTTTATTCTAGGTTACCACACTGGTTGTCATGTCATGACAGCATTTAGTTGTCATGTCTCCCTAGTCCTATAGACTGTGACAATATCTGCCTTTCCTTCATTTTCATGACTAAAAGTTTTGGAGAATAGTGATCAAGCATGTTGTGTAATGTTCCTCAATTTGAGTTTGTCTAATGTATTTTTCATGGTTAAACTGGGGTCATGGGTTTTGGAGAAGAACGCCATAGCGATTGTGCCAGCTGTATAACATTTGCTGTTAGTTCTGCAGTAAACAAAAAGTAGTTAGCCATTTGCTGCTAGTTCTTTGGTAAACAAAAAGTAGTCAACATGGCTGTTAATTAACCCTATCTTAGAGAGCAAAGCCCCACGATTGATCAGCCGCTTTATAAACCTTTGGCACAGCATGTAGCCAATTTGCAAACTTCTCCAAGTCCCATGACTAATTCCCCTAACCCACACTGGACCCTGATACAGTCATATAAATACTTCTACTTAGCCCCCACCTCTTTGCAGATGGCAGGCAGCTTCTCTGCTGTTTTGGCCACTGTGCTCTTCATGACACTTTATCTCTTAAATAAATCTACCTTTTAAAATTCATAACTCTCTTGGTAAAATCTTGTTACCAGTTTGTTACTCCAGCCTGCCTAGCCCACCGCACATAGCAGAGGTGACATCCCTTCTCATGGTATCACATCAGAGGGGTATGCTGTCAACATGACTTATCATTGGTGATGTTAACCTTGGGCACTTGATTAACTTAGTATTTGCCAGGATTCTTTATGGAAAGTTCCCATTGTCTCCCTTTCTATACTCTGTTCTTTGGAGGCCAGACACTAAAGGGTGGCCCACATTTATAGGCAGGGGTAGAGCTCATTAAGCTCTTCTTGGAGGAAAGAATAACTGAAAAAATTATTTAGAGTTCTTTAAGAAATATTTGTCTCCACTCTTCCACTTATTTATTTATATTATCATTTATTTATATCAGTATGGACTTGTGGATATTTATCTTATACTTTGGGTTATAATCTGATACTATACTATTTATTTTGTTTGCTCAAATTATTTCACCTTTAGCATTGGTGGCTCTTCCTGTTGGCTCTGTGTCCCTTTGACACATCCTCATCATTGGTTCTTTTTTTAAGCACTTCCTTACCTTATGGCACTACAAGATGTTCCAGGCTACAGCTTTAGCTTAAATATTGGCACACTGAGGTTTGTTTGAACAAAACTATAAATTAACTGTGCATCACAAGTTTCAAATATATTTTGACTCTACTGACTTCTTAATTTAGCAACAACATTGTTTTTACCATGATATTTTTCCATATGTAATTTGTGCTCAGATAATTGCTACAAAATTAATTTTATTTTCAATATTGTACTTATTAACTGAATTTGCAACAGCATTTATAACCTTGTCAGATCGTCCACTTTAAGCAGAATGATCTCTAAAAAACTGTAGTTGAATTCCATGAATTGAAAGTTTAAAAAAAAAGGAACAATGACAGGATTAACTTACAATTGACTTTCTGTTTGAAGCATCTATTATAGTTACATGAAAATGGTCTCGTTTAACTGTTTGTTAAATTCTCCCTCTGTTAAAGCAGTCAAGATGTCTAGCTTACTTTTTTTCATACACATACAAGAAAAACTGGAATTACAAATAACCAAAATGAATTTTAGGAGAGTCCTTTAAGCTAAATGAAAAGTCATGCTACACCAAATGATACATAAATATACTGCAGCTGTACATGCTAAATTATCATCTCTGGGCACATTCTTCCTAAAAATAACCACTAACTTTTGAGAGAGATTCCAGTAATTCTTTGGCAGATTTGTGTTTTCTGCTTTTCATGGGAGTCGTGCTGTCTCCCCAGACCCCATGATGGATGGCTAATGTTGACAATTTGCACAGCTTACATGCTCACTATCAACTTTCTTGAGAAATGGGAATTCGAAACGGAATTTCTCATCAAATTTACACGCTTATTTTTAACTTTATTGTTACCAAAGGGTTTCTTGTGAAATAAAAAGCATGATAAAATAATAAAATAAAAAATAGTTATAGGTATATATTATATAATAGATGAAACAAACAACTGTGGCAAGAGCATTGGGACTGCATGCTATGCTTTCCAGCAGGAAGTGTTCAGATTCTATTTCCTTCAAATACCTCATGTAGACCTAGCCTAAAAATTCTCACATTGCCTACTGGTCCCCAACAACTGGCTGCCTGGTAGCTTCCTTTGGTGCATGATCCAACCCACAGAAAAACTGACTGGTATCCCAAGCGATAGGTATGGTTACCATTTCTCTGAAACCTTCTCTCACTACTACCTGAGACCTCAACCTGCTCATATTTAAGCATTTAATTTTATCACAATCTCACTGAAAGGGAGATGTTTGCTAGTTTATACGTGGAAGGTCAGGGAAACGGAGACAACGACTGGGGATCATTTTCAAATGTAATTAGGGACTAAAATGTGTCTCACTCACGACTCCAAGGCCATGAAGGAAGCTGAGGCACACAATGGGATTCAACCCTTCGGGTTTAATTTATTGGAACTAGGAAGGATTTTACTTTGTCAAAAGATGAAAAATCCCAAACAAGTGCTGAACAGAATAAGACACCAGGACAAAAAGCATAAACTGGAATGGTTCCAGGCAGACTGGGACATATGATCATCTTATTTAAAAGTCTCCTTCCCACCATGTGTAAACCTCTGTGGATTCCAACATTTTAGTAAGACAGAATTTCCTTCCTTCAGAACGCTGGGAACCTGTTTAAGGTTCAAACTCTTGTGTACACTTCAGTGGAATTTCTTCCTCAACTGTGTGGCACCTGGTACTGTGTTCACTCACCTCCTACCACTTTGGGATCCTGAAAGGAGACACCCAGGTGACTCATCATAAAAATGCCACCCCTCGATGACCAGAGTTCTGTCCCTAACTACATGAGCTGGACTGGACACTTCTCTTTGTTTTCTTTCTTTCTTTCTTTTTCTTTCTTTTCTTCTCTCTTTCTCTCTCTCTCTTTCTTTCTAGAAAAGTTCTACTATAGTCTTAAGCTGTCACAACTTTGTCCCTTTCTCCTAGGCCTCATTTAAACTCTTAGGGCTGAGAATATCTCTTAAAAAGAATACTTCCAGAGTCCAGTCTTACCTGAGGAGAAAGACAAAGGGGGAAATGAGACGAGTTTTACAAAGTCTTTTCTCCCTTCACCAAAGGAGAAATCTGTCATCATGGGAAAGGTGGGTGAGCAGGGCATTGTCCTGCAGTAGCCTCATTGCGTGTTTTACCATTTGTCCTTTACTTTGAGCACAGATCAGGGCCAGGCCCAAGCTGAATAAGAAGTCATCCTGTGTGGGGGCGGGAGGGTAATGTATGTAACAAGTCATGGAGCACCTATCCTGTGGTAGCTACTAGGCAACTTTTTGGAGATAACATGCAACTCCTGACCTCACGGAGTTCATGATCCAAATCAGAATCTTTCTCCCTACAACAGAAAACTGAAAGTTAGACATACTGAGTCCGATGACAATAACGTACATATTTTGGGGGGGGAGCCATGCGCTGAATCTGAATAGGGGCCAAACAAACCCACCAGCTGCCTGTTTATCATGCTCAGACTCTTGTCCTAATCCAAATACCCCTGGGACTAGCTGCCCACCATGAGAAGCAGTCATGCTGAACAGGGTGTCTTGGTTTACAGCTGGCGCTTGGTGGTTGAGAGAAACCATGGATTTTGGCTTTTGTGGTATTTGTTCCCTGGATCACATATGATAAGTCAAGACAATCAACTGAATCTTTATGACAGGCATAAAGAGTAGAAAAGGAGACATATTTTTGTTCATATAATTTGATCGCTAGGCTTCCTTTGGTTTAGGCTTTATGATGGTTTGCTCCTGGGCCCAGATCATATTTCATGAAGGGTTAGCTCTGGGAATTAGAGATTGTTTCTTTATCCCACTAAGAAAATTAGACCCTTTGCACAGGAAACAGGGGTCTAGAAAAATCTGCTCCACAAGTGAGATTGCCCATGTCCTACGTAAAAAGTGTTGTTCTGAATCTATCCAAGTGGACCCATGCCTGGTGATGAGTCTCTTTTGTTGGGTTCTTCTGTATGTCTTAGTCTGGGCAGGACTTTTAGAAGGAGGGGGATGCCTTAAACCAAGAAGCCAGCCCTGGTTACGTCAAGAGTGCAACTGAGGAATTACAGAATATCAGAGTGAATGGAAATATAGGGATCACCTGACTTCTGACCTCTTACTTTATCCATGCAGAGGTTAGCTTAGTGGCAGAGTGACCTGCATTTGTCCTTTGAATCTAGGCCTTTTTAAAAATTTTTATTTTAAAATTGTGGGGTACAATTCAGGATGAGGTATACAAATATTCATTGTGCAGGTATCCTTGTTGATGAGGTGCTCCCCCTACTCCAGGCAGATATCGACTACTGTCAATCCCACCTTCCTGCCCCGCCGCAACCCCTGCAGTTCCCTGCTTCTGTCAATCCTTTTCTCATAATATTATGGTAGTTGTTCAAGGTCCACTTATGAGTGAGAACATGTGATACTCAGCTCTTTGTCTCTGTAAGAAATCACTCAATATTATAAACTCTAATTCCATCCAGGTTGCAGTTCATGATTTTGTTCTTCTTTATTAGGCCTTTTTTTTTGAGGTGGAGTCTCACTCTGTCGCTCAGGCTGGAGGGCAGTAGCCGCTCCCGGCCACTGCAGCCTCGACCTGCTGGGCTCAGGTGATTTTTCAGCCTCAGCCTTCCAAGTAGCCGGAACTATAGGTGTGCGCTACTACTCCCAGCTAATTTTTTGATTTATTGTAGAGATGAGGTCTCACCGTGTTGCCCAGGCTGGTCTCAAACCCTAGGGCTCAGGCAATCCTCTCGCTTTGGTCTTCCCAAGTGTTGGGATTATAGGCTTGAGCCACCACGCCTGACCAGACTTTTGTTTTTTAACCCTCGCAATTCCTTTCACTCAGCCACCATGGGATGATGTCCTACTTTGTTCTCATTTAAATCCAGATTGTGTTGACCTTCCAAAAATTAAAGGGAAAAAAATAATATTACAATTTGAGCGAAAGAGAAATTGAGATTTTTGAGAACAAAGAAGGGATTGGCAATTCTGATGGATAATTTAGTAAGCCTCTTGCCTATATGATAGTTCCCCTGATGACAAAGACATTTGGGCTGGTGCTTAATTACTGAAGACCAGCTGTTGGATTACTCTATCTGAAATCACCCATCAACATCCCAGCCACTCTCCAGGGAGGGAGTTTGGGATGAGCATGCTTTATTCTCCTTAACTTCATTCAAGGGCCAGGGTAGGATCTACTGGAATTATCAAAAAAAGGAGGTCTCTGGAAAAAATACAGTGAATCAAATACTCAAAAGGTCCCTTACAAAGGCTATCTTTTCTGCATTTCTTGATATATTTAGGTTTTCTATACAGACGTTTTTCTTTGCTGTCACCCTTCTCTTCCTAAAAATAAGCCCCCTATTTAATCACATGATTCCAGGGGAGTAAATGAATTTACAGACCAATAAAAGTAGATGTTGCCTGTGAGCAAGTGCCAGAATTCCATCTCTCCCTTCCTGAAGAATAGCAAAGACTCTTTCCTTCCATTTAGTTATAAAGCAAAGGATAAAGCAAAGGTTAGGGGATGAATCTGTGACTCTTTAAAGTTCGTTTTGCACCTGGCTACTCTGTAAAATTGGTGCCCATAAAATGTGTCTAGCATGTACCTCTCCAGAATACTCCTGCAGAACCTATATTTTTCCCCTTCAGAATATTCTTCCTAACCCTTTTTACAAGAATTCTTTTTACCTTGGTCAGAAGTTTCCAAATAAGGCAAAATAAAGGTTTTTTGTTTGTTTGTTTTTGTTTTTGTTTTTTTTTGCTGACCTCATAGATAAAAACCTGGGCATGGTGAAGAAAGCCCTGGGTTCAACCCTAGAGGAGAAGGTCAGGCAGTGTCCATGGTCCCGAAGGGGCTAGGGGGTGAGGGGCTGCAAGTGACCTGGTCCAGTATAGGCAGGCTGCAAGGGGCATGAGGGTGGCTTATAATAGTCATTCAGGGACTGCCTGGGATTAAATCCTGGTTTGATCGCCATTAGCTGGGTGGCTTCAGGCAAGTGACTTAGCTTTATTGAGATAAATTCTTCAACTGTAACGAAGGGATACTAATCATCCCTACCTCAGAGAGTTATTGGGGGGTTTAGATGAGATATTACATGAGAAGCAAGTGTCTGGCATATGACATGTTCCCAGTAAACGTTATTTATATCTACCCTTGTCTTTACCTTCCTCATTTGCTGAGCAGTAACTGGCCCATCAGCATTACAGGTTTTATGGAGTGATTTCAGGGTTCATAAAACACAGAATGACCCGAATGTTTTGCTGAGGATGGACATTCCAGAAGATCTTTCTTTCCAGCCTATGCCTGGTTCCCTTTACATGTCATTCACCTGCAAGCTTCTGTGGTACTTCTTCCAGAGAGGAATGTGTCAGGATCAGCCCTTTTTCTGAGAGAGTCCCACGGGGAGCAGGAGAAAGAGGGAGAGTGTTGGTTTCCTATGACGACCACAATTTAAACACAGTGATTTAAAAACAGCAGAAATGTTTCCCTCACAGTTCTGACGGTTAGAAGTTCAAAATCAAGGTGTTGGCAGGGCCATGTTCTCTCTGAACGCTCTAGGGAGGACACTTCCTTGCTTCTTCCTGGATTCTAATGGTTGGGAGCAATCTTTGATATTCCATGGCTGAAGAGTGTTTCTTACTCCTTCGTGAACAGCAATGAAAATTGGGTCTTGCAAGTTTTTTTTAGATTGGAATAATGTTGTGTTATCCCAAAGATCACTGTGCATTTGCTCAATAGCAGGGGGACAAAAAAATGTAGTATTTCTTTTCTAGAGAACTGTTGGTGGAATTGGAACAGAGCAGCTGCAGAATGAACCTCCTGCTTGGAGACTTCTGCCTTATTACCAAATGTTTTGCTTTTCCATCTGATTCATTACTTTGCTCTCTGTATGACCTTACCTGACTACTAATATTTGACCCATGACCTCTTCCCTTTGTATCTTAACATTTTTTCCTCTCTCTCTCTCCTTCCCTAGTTGGTTTCATCTTATCCTATTGACTTGTAGTCACTCTGGGCTGGAGGCTATGCCAGGTTCTCTTTAATCCACCAGTGGTGTGGTGTTCAGTGGGTGCAGCAGTGGCCAGGTGTTCAAAATCTGACCCAACGGGCAACATAAGAATGGTTTCTAATCCCCTCAAAGCTTCCCATCTAGGGATTCTGATGCACAACTCACCACCAATAAGGTGCAGGAAGGGTGGTCCACAAATAGCCGTCAGCGCTAGAGACTGAGAAGGATGGGAGAAACATTAATTCTGCATTAACGTTAAGCTTTAATTTTGGTGAATTCACCCTTTCTTCCTAGTCCAGCTTTGATTTTCTATCTCTTTTCTCTGCTGGATACTACATAAGGCATTTGGGGTTCTAGTCTACCAGATTCTTCTGCCTCTCTTCCCTCTATTTTTTTCTTCTAGCCTTGTTCATTTTTCCATAATGTCTATTTGTTTTTCAATTGTTAGAATTATCTGGCTTCACACACATATATGATGTGAGTGGTGTGAGTGTTTCCCTTACACTCTTTCCTCATTAACATTCAGTCTGCCAGTTTAGGACGCTTTCTTTTTTGACAGTTTCTTAGAGCCAGGTGGCTTGTCCTCATCCTTAACCTCATGTCATCAGCTAAAGATGGTTTTCATCTGACCCTTCCTGAATAATTTTTTTTATTGTGATTACTTTTATTAGCAATGCTCAGGACACACCCTTGTGTGACTTCAAGTAAGTCATGTAACTTTATGAACATTCGGTTTTGTCATTACTAAAATGAAGAAATTTGACAAAGTTTTCTTTCTGCCACAGAAAGTCACACTTGTCAAAAAAGAGATTACTTGAAGGTCTTTGATACACAATACACTTAATAGGCCAATGTTTTAACAAAGTGGGCTCAAACAATCCTCCTACCTCAGTCTCTCAAGTAGCTGGGATGACAGGCACATGCCTTGTACTCGACTTTCTGAATGTTTTTGATCTAATCAAGCAGTCAAGGATGGTGTGAGCTGCTGAGACGCTTGCTTTCACATGTGACTGATCCAGTTCTCCTTCTTTCACTTCTGCATCTATGCTCAAAAGCTCATGATCACACCCATGGTACCCTCGTCTCCCAGAAGTCCAGTGCTAAACTGAAGAGATTTGGTCTGTCTCAGTCTGTCTGGACTGTATCTCAGTCTCAGGACTGTCTCTCAGTCTCAGGCTCACAAAACCTATACGAGAATGGAAGCTGAAATGTGAGGAGTTTGCCCTTTCTGAATAATTTTTTTTAAAATTATTATTATTATTATTTAAAGATAGGGCCTGGCTATGTTGCCCAGGCTGATCTCAAACTCCTGGGCTCAAGCAATCCTCCTGCCTCAGGCTCTCAAGTAGCTGGGATTTTAGGCACATGCCAAGCACTCAACTTTCTGAATGTTTTTGATCTAAGTAAGCAGATTAGGTTAGGAGTTATAATCCTTCATCCCTACGGCCAACCTTCCATTGTGATGGGAAAGTCCTTGGCACTAATTCTCCAATTCTAAGAAGGAAGTTCCTCCTTGTCCACCATTTACTTGGCAGGACTGAACAGGATCTATGGTACTTGACCCAGGAAGCATCTGTGCTGTGAAGTCCAGGCCAGGAAAGAAGTGAATCTCTCCACCACCATGTCTACCAGCTCTCTGTCAGTACCAGCAGTCTTCCTGTCACCACTACGACACAAAAGGATTTTCGAGGTCAGCCTGCCAGCATCTTTTCATTGGACTGGATCAAAATGCTGAATAAGCTATAATGTGACAGCCTTTTCTTATTTTTACTACTCTTTTTCCACACTACTGCTTCCTCCATCCTTTGCCAATAAACTGTATAGGCTTAATTAAGGCTCATTTTTATTCTTCTCTCAACTCTGATAAGCTCTACTGTACCTGGGTTAAAAATGCAGTACATTGCTGGCAGGCGAAGATGGGGCTGAATCTATTTTACAATCAACTGCACTCTGGGGAACCATCAAAGAGATTTCTCTGTCCTTCCCCTTGGCAGATTAAGAGTTATGATATAGTGCACCCTAAAAGATGGTGGATGATATAACCCAGGATGTAAGCAGAAGAAAGGAACCATGGGAGCCCTTTAAGGGGGAGAAACTAGTTAAAGACTTCTAAGTTCTCTGTAATCACTCTTACAGTTCTTTACTTCCTCAAATCTTTGAGGAAAGTCATCCTAACTCTCATAGGTTGATGGCCCCTTGGTATTCCTGACAGCTTGGATTCATCACAGCTGGAGTAGGGTCCAACGTCACATGCTCATGGACTCTCTGGAAAGCTGTGAGACAGTTCTATAGTGATACTTCCTAGCTTCCTCTTGGTACTGTTTGGGTATGTGAAGATTGGGAGACCAGGCACTTTTGCCACAACTCCCTACCCCTCCCCACATCCAGCCTGTGTCTTAGACTTTCCCACTGGGGTAATGTTCTTCAGAAGAAAGCCTGACCTCACCAGAGTCCATACATGCACTTCCATTACATCTAGGTATACATATACACAGAGAACCATACTGCCCACAAGTCATCTCTACTGGATCTTGCCCTCACTTTTGAATGAATGGAATTATATTCCATGCCTTCATGTATATTATGCTGACTGGAAACCAGCTGATACCTATACTGATGGAATTATCTGTGTTTGTAGAGAAAGAATTCAGGCAGAAGGGATTTCAAATGTTCTCAACCCAACTTTATGAATGCTTCCCAATCATCTGATCCCTCCAGCTGCAGGTTGCTTGATTTCCTCTAATAAACTAAAGCATTATATCTATTCTCTTGACAATCTTATATCAGTTTTGTGGTCTACCAGAGAAAATTATGGAATAAGGGGCCCTGATGGAGCCAGCATATTAAAAAGAAATCAAATTAGAAAGCTAAAACTTGAGTGATTGTAAGCAGAATTTGGATACTAGAATATACAAAGAAATTTGGTTGTCCACAAAACCCTCCCTTATTTTTTTTTAAGCAGGAACATTTTGCAAATCTTAATTTTTCAGACTCTAGGTGAGTACCTATCTCCTATTACCAAGAACCTACCTCCTAAGCCAGTAAAGTGTCACAATGTTGAGCCTTCCAACTGGTGTTAAAAATTCTGTTCAGGGCCAGGCTCAGTGGCTCAACCTGTAATCCCAGCACTTTGGGAGGCCAAGGCAAGTGGATTGCCTGAACCTGTGAATTTGAGACCAGCCCAGGCAACTTGATGAGACCTCATCTCTACAATAAATAAAAAATTAGCCTGGTGTGGTAGTGTGCGCCTGTAGTTTCAGCTACTTGGAAGGCTGAGGCAGAAGGATCGCGGGAGCCCAGCAGGTCGACACTGGGGTGGCCATGAGTATGCCACTGCATACCAGCCTGGGCAACAGAGTGAGACTCCAACCCCTCCCCAAAAAAATTCTGCTCAGTAATATAACTTGTATGTATTGTTAAATAGTGGCTTTCTCTAAATAGTCATTTGCCCAGTGTCCAATATCCAGAAAGTTACTATTCATTTTTGGTGAAATATAGATCTTTCTGTTCAAGCAGTTTCTCATAGGAGGTTATACTGCTGTAGTAGGGATAGAAGCGTCTTCTTTCTTCACCTCATGCTGCATAAAATACGATGACAGGAAGGCAGAAAAGGAAACCCTCAACCTGGCCCAGGGCAGGTGTTATTTGAGATAGAATACGCCAAAATTTGACAAATGTGCTGTGGTCATTGTTATTATGTTCAGATCCACATTTCGGGGAGGGAGGTGGCAAGGCTGCAGGGAGCCACAGAGTTCCTTTGAAGAAAATGGACATTCCTACAGGATGATTTATAATTTTTGCTTCACTTGGGCTACTGGTTCCTTGAGAAAACACTCCTTGTAGTCCATATAGGGATACCCAGGTTCCTCAAGGAAAGTCAGGGATTCAGGAGCCAGGATTATGGCAGTCACAATAACAACAGGCCAAGCCGTATCATGTGGCAATTTCATGAGCTGAAGTTCATTTCTTCCATGACCTCACCCCATATGGCAATATATTTGTAATATATATGTAATAAAAAATATATATATAATTGTGTATACATTCGACAATGAAACACAAGTGGGCTCTTCTGGCTAAGATTTGTCACCACAAAGTTTCAAGCACGTGTCAGAAAGCAAACCAAAGCTCATTTCTAGCAAGTTTTCCATGTACACAGCACAACTCCAAATAGCTGTGAGACAATAACATTACACTTGCCCTTCTTATGTTCAAAAGTAATTTCACCACCAGTAATGGTGTTTTCTGGGGGGAAAGGGAGAATTGATTCGTGGAATCACATTCTGTTCAGTTGCTCAGTGCCCTCTGGACATATCTGATCACCCCTGCCCAAGAAATGGAATCAAAATGCAACACGCCTACATTTTATGAAAGATAGACATTCCCTATTACCTATCATCTCAATGTAGGTACATGTCATGTCCTGATGGCAGAGATTTATGTGTGTGTTTTATATCCATGAAACTAGGAAAAATCATCCGATCCTTCCTCTGCCTTTAAGAGAGAGCAGCGGGGAAGAGAGAGAGAGAGAGAGAGAGAGAGAGAGAGAGAGAGAGAGAGAGAGAGAGAGAATGAGAGAGTTAGTGAGCAAGCCTGATATATAAGGGACAGGACTAGAAAAGCATTTAACCCCAGAAATGAACTCAGAGCAGGTCTCACAGCAGGCTTGGATTATAAGCTGATGTAATTTTAAGGCACCTCTTAGTGGCCCCACTTAAAAGCCATCTCATTTTCTTGTTCTCTCATTCCCAGAGGTGCCTACACGTCTGCCATTAATGCTTCCTGTGGTTACTCCTAATCACGTGTATAATATATTTCAGGAGGCCAGTTTAACTGGTCCCTTGCTGCACCCTTCTTCCCACCGCTACTCTTTGGACAGTATATGCTATCTGTTGTGACACCAGAAACCAGGAGCTACTGCCGAGCAGAGACTGACGTCACCTTCAATTCTTGTTGAAGTCAGAAAAACATGGCCCAGACAATTCCCTAACATCAAGACACCCCTGCCCCACCTCACCTCACCCCACCCATCCAATGTTATTCTCCCAGCTCTTCCCCTCAGAGTCTATTTGCAGCTGGCCTCCCCCTCCTCCACAGTGCCCCACTTTGCACCAGTCTCCAAGTAACTCTTCCCATCTCCAGTGCCCTTTTTATTTGTTTTTAATTTTATTTTCAATATTCTGCTGCTACCAGTGTATAGAAAACAGTGATCCTTGTGAAATAGAAATTCACGAAAATTCAGAGAGGCAGATGCGAAAGACTGACAAAAGTAGGAGTCTGTGTATTGTGGCAGAAGAGTTGCAGGGATGAGCTCTTAGCCAGGCTTCAAATTTTGCCCCCTCTTGAATTCACTGGGTCCTACGCAGGAAGCGGTTTGGGCAGCCTTTGAAAGGCTCCTTTCGCTGCAAAAAGGAGCAGACTTTCTGGGATCTGGAATGACTTGCACTCAAAGAAAGACACTCCAGTCAGCAGAGGGTCATGCCGAGCATTTTGCAGACAGAACTGTTGGAGCCTGCAGCTGCCTGAGAAACTTTCACGCGTGGTTGAGCCCGGCCTCCAGCCGGAGCTGCCGCACCGCTTTCCCCACGGCGGCGACGCTGGAGGAGCCAGTCCTGGCCAGCTCAAGGGTCCGGCCGCTGCGTGGGTGGGTCGGGGGGTCACGGGTCCGCGGGACCCGACGGCAGGGCGGCGCGCAGCGGGAGCCTCACTTGGTCCCTGAAGGTTCCAGTGCTGGGACTGGCGGCTCCACCCTCGGCGCCCCCTTTGTATCTCCCATCCAAAGCCCTCCCACCAGTTTAGGCCGACTCAATTTTCCTTTGCTCCCTGAAGCTATCCAGGTTGCTCTGTCCTCAGAGGCCGTTTTTGTCTCCAACTTGGAGTTGCTAAAACTCAATCCGCGTTCGACCAACCGCAGCCTCACCTTACGACCTGTTTTATGCTTATAATTCGCCCTTCCCTTTAAACCCAGGAACAAGCTTCCTGTAGGCAAAGGATAACGCTTTTACTCGCCTCGAAAATACCCAGGACTTAGCATCACCCCAAGCCCTTGACAGAAGAGCAATCAGCCGACCTCAAATAGGTTGCCCATCTCTTAGCTCAGAGGGCAGCCCAACAGGTTCATGGAAGTTAATGTCAGTTTGGACCCCCTTAGTGCAACGCAGGTGAGAGGCAATGCTGGCTTTGGTCTCAGGATGGCTTTCTGAAATAGACTGAGTGAGTGAGTCACTCATAATCACTGCCTTCTCTGGGCTGTCCAGATGGTGTGCCCGTGGCTCAGACAGCCACTTGGGAGGGAGTCATAGCCAGGGGCCCCTGCCAGCTCAGAATGTAGAAAAAACGGGCCGATGAGAAACAACAGGCTGCTTGTGAGAGGGGGTGCCTCCCTAAGAGGAACGGAAGCATTAAAAATCAATATAGACAGAAGGACGTTTGGCAACGTCAATGAAAATTTAAACTGCGGGTAGCCTCTGACCCCCTATTTCACATCTCAGTGTCTTTATCGAGATAAACTCACGCGAGGACACAAGAGGTGCACGACAGCATGTTTACAAGTGTCAAAACTGAGAACAACCCAAAAGCCATCAGTAGGGTCAATGCTAAATTAACAATGGGACATCCAGATGTTGGAGGACAATACCTTTCTTTTCTTTTTAATGAGGCAGAACTTTACAAAGACAAATTAAGTGAAAAAAGTGAACTTCCAGAGCAACACATATAGTGTGGCATAATTTATTTAAAAATGCAAAACCAGCCCCTCCAAACACATATGTTTTCTGTATGCATTTCCAAAAATATAATGCACAGAAATGTTTCTAGGAGGAGTCACACCAGACAGCCACGGTAGTTATGTGTGGAGAGAGTGATAGAGGAAGCCGGGTCGTGAAGACCTTTAGCTTCAACTGTAGGGTCTTTGTTCTTTAGAAGGAGAGTGTCTTCCAATATTACTGAGGCTAATTAGAAATAAATTAAGTTAAAAGAGGAAATCACCTGAGATAATCCATGAGACTGGAAAATGGAGGAAGATGTAGAGATGTTTGCCTGGGGTTTTCTGAATCATCAACACCCCTCTGGGTGGAGTCCATGCCCAAGTGCAGAGACCGAGAGGGTGGGTTTAATCGGATGTAGTGGATGTGATGTAATTTGTGACCCTTTCTCTAGGGGAAAAAGGCTTAAGTCAGTTTTTCCTGGATTCAGGCTCAACATCTGGAGCAGAGGTGGAAACTTAGCAAGAGAGGACTTGTGTTTGTCAGAACAGGGGACACACTGCCACCCTTGGCCAGTTCAAATTCATACCAGGAACCATAGTCAAATCCACAACTCCAGGTCAGGGGCTGTCAGGTGAGAGTGTGCACGGGATTCTTTGGAGATTTTTTTGGCCCTGAGAAATCCTGACTTCCACTCACAGAGCTGGTCCCAGTGCACAAGGACTGGAGTGTGTGGCCTGGTAGTCTGCATTTTAAAAAGTGCCCCCAAGGAGTTGTAAAGCTGATTGTGTGTCTATGCACTCAGAGGGCACAGGAGAGCAGGACAAGGGCATCCTCCTAGCCTCTCTGTGGCCCACCACCATTTGCATTCCCCTCATGACAAACCTTAGCTTTTGTCCCCTTCCTGCCAACTGCTTCCTTTTTCCACCCCCAGTTTCCCCATTTCTAAATGTTCTCACAGGTGCAAAGGCGAGATATAGAATCTTTGGGTAAGGATGGAAGGTAGAAGAGGCTGAATAGAGAAACAGGAATAGAGAAGGGGAGGTGGAGAAAGAGGCAAGGATCAAAAGGGTGAAGGAAAGTCAGGTTACTTGGAATATTGGTAGGAAATGGGGAATTTTCGATAAAAGATGGCTGCATTGGCCTCAGACACTGACAAGACAGAGTTCGAAGTTCCAAAATGTTAAAGCAGAATCATAACTGTTGGCGAAAACTTGTTGAGTTAAACAACACAAAAAATTACCCATTCCAAGGTTCTGGTGGAAATGTGACTTGAGACAATTTCATGTCCTGGGTCCTGTCCTCACAGAGAGCTGACCTTCTCATCAGGCAAGTGAGCAGAGATGTGATGACAGTAATAATGGTTGGCATTTATTGAGTGCTTACTATCTGCTAGGCAGCGTTCTGAGCACTGATGCATTGAATTCTTACAATAACCTTTAATCCCCATTTCACAGACACATAAAGGAAGGAACAGCGAATCAGGTAACTCTCCCAAAATCACACAACTGACACAGGGTTCAAACCTGACTTCAGAGGTTGCTACTTAATTATTGAGTTATTATGTTTTAATTAAATATGCCAAGCCTAGTGATAGAGCCATCATAAGGAGCAGAGGAAACACACAGATGAAAAAAATCAGATGTGATCAGGGAAGGAGCTATAGAATTGGCAGTGTCTCTACTGGGTTTTGAAGAATGAATAGGAGTTTTATGAGAGGAAACAATGAGGGAGAACACGGCACACTCTGAAAAAGCCATGTTAAGAAAAACTCAGGGACTGTGTTGAAGGAGCCACTGGAGGTCAGTAGATGGGGGAGGGAGTGAGCACCTAGAACATAAGAGCGAGCTGGAGGTGAGGGCTGGAAAGAGGCAGGTGGGGAAGCAGGGTGGACGGTCTGCTCTGAATGAACAATTGGAATGTGGGATTAAACAATAGAAACCCAGGAAAGATTTTAGGCAGTAGAGTGAATGATCAAGTTTGCCTTTAAAATGTTTTATTTGCAGCCGGGCTCGGTGGCTCAGCCTGTAATGCCTCATCTTTGGGAGGCTGAGGTGAGTGGATTGCCTGAGCCCGTGGGTTCGAGACCCACCTGGGCAGCGAGACCTCATCTCTACAATAAATCAAAAATCAGCCGGGCGTGGTAGCACACGCCTGTAATTCCGGCTACTTGGAAGGCTGAGGTGGAAGGATCGCCGGAGCCCAGCAGGTCGAGGCGGCCGTGGCTGGGAGTGGCCACTGCACTCCAATCTGGGTGACAAAGTGAGACTCCAACTCAAAAAAAAAAATGTTTTATTTGCTTAATAAAGTGAAGGAATATTGAGCTCAGGGACAGACCAGAGACAAGAAAACAACTTGGCAACTGGTATTCTAAGTCTATATCGATGCAGGCCTAATTTTGGTGAATTAGGGGAACCACATAAACTTTCTCATTTTCTAGTTCTCCCTGAATTATCCAGATTTATGCCTTCAATGTTCCCTTCACGTAGCCATTATAGACGCAGCCCGTGGGGTGACCTGTAGAGACTCTAAATAAATGCACAAACTCACTCACCAGAGAGGACTCAAGTGAAGGTGTGCTACTCTCCTCTTTAGTGACCCTTAAAGCTTCTGTGGGAGCAGGAGGGAGACCCTTTACATTTCGCAACAGGCAGTGATCAAGAAATAGTCCTGCCTGTCTTTGTGTGCTGAGCTCTTGCACTCAATTCACTCCAGGAAAAGGCAGGTCTAGGAAATGGGAATCCTGCCCATGGAGGAAGAAAACAGGCTGCCCCGGGGCGGGGGCAGAAGAAGAGATCCTTTCCCTCTGGTATGCATGCCTGCTGTGCATACCGGGCACTGAGCTTTAGCACTGTAAAGTAGCCACCTCTCGCATTTGCCTAATCTGGGTTTAATAATTTGCAAAGCGTGTTCACATGCATGATCTCATCGGAGCTGGGTGGAAGCTGCCATTCACACCTCTGTCATTGGGACCAAAATACCTTGTGACTTCATTCAGCAGCTGGCTGAGAAGTGTGAGGAGCTCAGCTGCAGAGGTGGCTGGAAGAGTAGAGGGGACACTGGAACTGTGTCTGTACTCTGGGGTGGGGAGGAACAGTCATTGCTGGTGAGTGGAACAGAAGATGAGCAAAGGGTGGAACTCTGTCATCTGGAAAGACCGAGGGCCTTCTTAGGCCGTTCTTTCGGGCATCTCCTTAAGCTGTATCTAATGGAAATGGTGTGGGTGGGAAAACACCCTTGAGGCTCTCTTGGGGACAAAGGTGATTCTGCTTTCATAAGGGGTTTTGATGTTTAATGGATGTACAGTGGTTTCCCCTTCCCCCTGCCAGGTCTGATTCTTTCTGCTATTACCATTGTAGTTTGCTTTCTTCTTCAAGATAGTAGCCTTTGGAAAACAGATGCTGAATTATTACGTTCTCCCAAACCCATTTCTAGGTAAGTGTTTATGTCTTACTCTTCACTGTGTATAAGGTACAATGAGATACTGGAGGTTCAAGTCCAAGTCAAAAAGAGAGACTAGAACCCAGACCCTTTGGGCCAGAGAGGGTTCATACTCACCTTGGTATTTCTTGCACAGAGCCCAGTACCTGGCACATTTTTGCTTAATGCTTCTATGTTATATGAAAATGAAATGAATGAAGAGAGAGAAAAACAGTGAATCAGAGCTTAGAAAACAAAGATATTATGTATTTAAGCTCATAATGCCCTTTTCCCCACAATTCCCCACTTTCCAAATGGATTATTTCATCACCCCTCATCTGAATTCTCCAAATGCAATCAACACAATGGAAAAAAACAACAAATCCAATGTAACATAGTCCCTCCTCTGGATACCTGAGCCAGGAAGAGAAGCTCACACATATCCACCTGTGCATACATTTTTTGGTCTTGGAAGTTGAGTGCCAATTTCCAATCTGCCTACATTGCCTTCATGGAGGACATACCGTCAAAAGGGACCTCTCCATATGTCTCAGTGAAGTGTAGTTGGGAGACTGATCTGTCCTCATTGACTGAAAGGTGGAATCAGAATGATGGGTTCTTCCCAGGGCAAGTCAGGACAGGATTGGGAGAACATGGGGTGTGCCCTTGAGGAAGTGATCCCCTGTGTAAAGGTGGCACTACAGAATTGTTGTAACTTATTCTTTCACATGTACATTCTGGTCTAGAATTCTTGGAGCTAAACAAGGGCTGAAACATCTCTAGGGACTCTTATCTTGCAAAGGGCCTTCGAAATCTGAAGCAAATTCCTTTGAATTTCTTTGCTGGTGGGACACCTTCATTTCTACTGGGTAAGATTTGATTATTTTGTGGAAAAAACTAGAAACCAAAGTTAGTAAATAACATTAATGACTGAGCTATGAGCAGCACTTTTGAAAAATCAAAATGTATGTGTTTATGTGTGTGCATACTCATTTCATACTCTAGTGAAAGATTTAGAAAAATTCTAAAAGCAGATTGAGCCATGCACCCATGGAAAAAATATGTATAGAGCTTCCTACGTGGAACTGAATTAGAGCATTTATTTGGATGAATGCATGATCAAAAGCGAAATTACGGTAGCTCATGGTTGTAACCTCAGCACTTTGAGAGGATGAGACAGGAAGATTGCTTGAGTGCAGGAGTTCGCGACCAGTCTAGGCAACATGGCAAGACCTCGTTTCTACAAAAATACTAACCTGAGCATGTTGATGCACACCTGTAGTCCTAGCTATTCAGGAGGCTGAGGCAGAAGAAATGCTTGAACCCAGACGTTAAAGGCGAGGGTGAGTTGTGATTGTGCCATTGCACTCCAGCCTGGGAGCCAGAGTGAGACCTCAACTGGAAAAAAAAAAGGGCAATCTCCTTGGGTCCTCTCAATAAAGCTTGCTTTCTAAAAAAAAAAAATAAAGCAAAATTAGTCTCATGACCTAGGTAGAAGCACCAGGACACAGCCATGAACAGAATATTAATTATTTTGCAGGCTTAATAGATACAGACAACACAAGTTCTCACATGGGCAGCTTGCAGCTTTCAGAAATTGACAGCCGTGCCTCTCTTGAATGTGACTCTTCTTTCCCTGATGCTACCATGTCTATCAAGTGTGCCTATCATCTTTGAACTTTCCTGTTCTATGAGTTTCAAATATATGCAATATGTTTTATATATACATAGTGAAAACTCTAAATAAAATACTGAGGATTGATGAGAAGAGAGACGAGTATAATTTCTTTAACAGCTTCTCTTTGCCTTCCTTTCTCTGAGGAGTACTAGAAGAGGTCAGATTACTATTATATGAAATAGTAATCCCTGAGTTTCGGTTTTTGCTTTTGACCGTCTTGGATATAGAACTGTGTTTGCTCAGGAAAAATGGGTCACAGATTGCTAAACTAGCTTCTAACCATGCAGTGGTTAAGAGCTGTTTGTTTTTCAAATACCTTAATTGTATGGTCTACCAGAAAAGAGCAGCACTGAAAATTATACCTCTGGACTAAATGCAACCAGATGGACAAAAACAACACGGCATTTGAAAAAGATAAATGCCCCACAATCCCCTTGTGGTTGGTTTTATCGCCAGTTAATTTTATAATGACTTCTTCTGGAGCGGGGGGATATTTCCCTGGGGTAGGAATAGTCCCTTGGCAAAAATCAGGCAGCTTCCAGAGGGAGGGTCCTCTTTGCTCCTATTTGGGTAGAATTGAAATAAGTGTGTTGGTTTGGGACTGAGGTGATGGGTGGAGCTGCTGGGAGTGTGGAATTCTAAGCCCAAGAGCAGCAATGCATTGTTCTTCATTTGATATTTCTCATGGGTTTTCATTTTGCAGTGCCATTTGCTAGAAACAATGCCAGAGTTTAAGTCTTGTGTTGGTGTCTAGAGCTGAGGAGGTGGGAAGCATGGAATTAGGTGATCTGGTTGGTATCAGAAGATTAAATGTCCCGAAGCCAAAGTTGCTATTGGAAAAATATCCCGTGTTGGATGAGTGTCATAGAGACTCATCCATGGACTTGGGCAAAGTAGACCTCTGGATCTTTTTTCCTCTTCCCAGCTAAAAATCAGCCTTGTGTTCAAGCTAAAAATCAGCCCTGTGGGTATGCCTTAAAATCTGGGCAACCAGGCTGCTGGACCGTTTTCAGGCCATAAGCAGTTATTACATACCATTTTATGTAGTGTATAATAAACATACTGGATTCAGGGTTGGATGGGGAAGGAGGTGTGGGGAGAAAGTCTAGGGAGAAATGTAGATTGAAGATCTCATTGACCCTCATCTTATGACACAGCTGTGATTTTCTGGGATTGGTTGTAAGATATCATTTTGGAAGAGTTATTACTTGCCCACCTCAGTCTCAACTCTGCCATCATTGTTGCCACCAGAAAGTATTTGGAAATGGAGGACAAGGAATTCAAGATGCTGTAAGTGTCTGTGTTAAGGAAAATCAGTGAGTCGAAGCAATGACACCTGAGTTCTCCTGAGGCTTTTGCAGATTGGAATAGTTAAAATAAAATGGCCACGCAATTAACATTTTTTTCTTTCCCTCTAGAACAGTTTCAGCTATAGCCTTCGGGTCTCTATACTGATGTAACTTAATAGTCACAAGCCTCCAGTGGTTTCTCTGTGTAAACTTCTCATTCCCTGCAGAAAGTCTTTTCCTTTCTCTGAAATCTCCCTTGATGTCCTTGCCCATGTGTTCTCCATCAGAAAACTTATCAAATGGTACACTTTGAATACGTCCACTGTTTTTTATGTCAATTAAATCTCAAAAAAGCTGTTTTTCAAAAAGAATCTATCTAGTATGGTCTTATGTTGTCACCGCCTTCCACGAGACTCTTAAGAATAATATAACAATTACATATATTGAGATGCACAGCTCTCGTCACTGTAAAATTTGATGAGTTTTGATAAATGTATACATCCATAGCTACCATCCCAATTCATATGGAACTTTTTAATAACCTTAACAATTTTCTCATGCCATTTCCACTGGAACTTCACACCTTATTAGAAAACACTTCTGATTTCCATCGCTGGGTATATTAATTTTGAGTGTTTCTTAAACCTCATAATAGTGAAAGTATACAATAAGTACTGTTGTACCTGTCCTCTTTAGTTCATCTTACTTGTTTTGAGATGTATTCAAGTTGCTGTAGTTCATTCTTTTTTTATTGCTGCATACTATACCATTGTATAGTATAATTTATTTATTCATTTCTCTGTTCGGGAACACTTGGACTATTTCTAGTTTTTGGATGATATGAACAAAGTTGACCCGAACATCCATATATATCTTTTTTTCTCCTGGATAAATATATGAGAGTAGAGTGAAAAAGTCATAGGAAAATGTATGTCTAACTTTTTTGAAATATTCACATACTAATGGGGAAAAAAATCTTTTTCTTATACTTCCCTTTTGACACTAGATGCGTGTATGTGTGCACATACACATGTGTTTCTAGTTCTTTAAAACCAGCTGGGTATCTTACAATTCAGCGATGACACTACCTGGAATTAATGTAGACCCCACAGGTAAAAGGCTCAGTGGGTCCCCAGGTTACCCAATTTCTGTCCTACTTTATAAATTGGGGGTTCCCATGACCCTCTTCCTAAGTCCCATAATTGGCTATGACAGCTCACAGAAATGGGAGAAACACTTACTTGTGCTTATCAGTTTATTTTAAAGGATTTGATGCTATTGTCCTTATTGGTAATAGCCAACCTAGTGGGTGTGAAGAGATATCTCACTGTGGTTTTGATTTGCATTTCCCTAATGACAAATGATAAACATGCTTTCATGTGCTTATTGGCCATTTACCTTCTTTGAATACATATCTATTCAAATACTCATTATCCATTTGCTCATTTTCAATTGGGCCATTTGACTTTTAATTGTTAAGTTGTTCTAAGAGTTTTTAAATATATTCTGGATGCTCAACCATATCAAATATATGATCTGCAAACATTTCTCCTAATATCTACGAGAAACTTACACATTCTTGGTATTCTTTGAAATGCAAAAATTTTAAATTTTGATGAAATCCAATGCACCTATTTTTTTCTTTTGTTGCTTGTGCTTTCATTGTCATGTATATAATAAAACCATTGCCTAATTTAAGATCGTAAAGATTTATTCCTGTGTTTTCATTTAGTAATTTTTTAGTTTTAGTTCTTTTACTTAAATCATTTCAAGTCATTTTTAGTAAATTTTTGTTTATGTTGTGATAAAGAGATTCAATTTTATTCTATTGCATGTGTCTATCAAACTGCCTCAGCATTATTTGTTGAAAAGACGATTCCATTCTCCATTGAATCATATTAGCCTCCTTATAAAATATTAATTAACCATAATGTATCACTTTTTCTGGACTCTCAATTTTACTTCATGATCGATCTAGTAGTCTATCCTATGCCAGAACCAAAAAGTCTTGACTTCTACAGGTTTGTACTAATTTTTGAAATTGGTATGAGTCTTCTCACTTTGCTCTTTTTTTCAAGGTAGTTTTGACTATTCTGGGTCTCCTGTATTTTCATATAAACTTTAGTATTAACTTGTCAATTTTTACAAAAAGGCAGGTAAAATTTTGATAGAGATTACACTGAATCTACAGATCAATTTGGGGAATACTATCATCTTTAGAATATTATTTCTTTCATTCCATGAAACACATGTATTTGCATTTATTTAGATCTTTTTAAATGTCTTTCACTAGTTTTATAGCTTTTTCAGTGTAAAAGCTATGTGCATTTTTTGATAAATTTATGCCTGATAATTTTATTTTTGATGCCATAGTAAATTTAACATTTTATCTAATTTTATTTTCAGATTATTTATTGCTAGTGTACAACAAGGCAATTTATTTTATATGATTATCTTATATCCTTGCTGAATATATTATCTCTGTTTTTGTGTACACGCATGTATATAAATTTCTTAAGATTTTCTAGATACAAGATTATATCATCTGCAAATACACATAGCTTTATACTTTCCTTTCCAATATGAATGTATTTTAATCATTTTCCTGTCTAATCTCCCTGGTTACAACTTATAGTACAATGTTGAAGAGATGTAGCAAAAGTGGACATCTTTGTCTTGTTCTTGATCTAAAGAGAAAAATGTTCAGTGTTTCATTAAGTGTGATGTTAGCTTTGAGTTCTTATAGTTGCCTTTGATCAGGTTTTAAGGTCTTGGTTTTTATCAAATTTATCAAATAATTTTCTGTATCTATTAAGATGATGTGTGGCTTTTGCCCTTTATTCTATTACCGTTGTGTTTTACATTGATTGATGTTCATATGTTGAATTAAACTTGAATGCTTGGAATAAATCCTTTTTAGTCATGGTGTATAATCCTCTTAATCTTTCTGGATTCACTTTTCTAGTATCTTGTTGAGGATTTTTCATCTGTATTCATAAGGAATATTGCTTTGTATGTCTCTTTCTTTGTGATGTATTTGTGTGGCTTTACTATCAATGTAATATTGGCCTCATAGAATATGTTGGAAATGTTTTATTTCCTTCTTTTCTGGAGGAAAATTTTGTGAAAAAATAGTGTTAATTCATTCAACATTTGGCAGAATTCACCAGTGAAGTAATCTGGTCCTGGGCTTTTCTTTGTGGGAAGATTTTTGATTACTAATTCTATCTCTTACCCTGTTATATGTCTATCCAGGTTTCATATTTCTTCTTGAGTCAGTTTTGGTTATTTGTGTATTTTTAGTATGTTTTCTTCATCTAGGCTATCTAATTTGTTGGCATAAAATTATTGTTTTTATTTCTACAAAGTTGATAGTTATACCACTTCTTTCTGAATTTAATTATTTGAGTCTTCTCTATTCTTTTTGTCAGTCTAACTACGGGCTTGTCAATTTTGTTGATTTTTTTTTTGAAAACTAACTTCTGGTTTTGTTAATTTTCTAAATGGTTTTCTATTCTCTATTTTATTTATTTTCATTCAATTGTTTATTTATTTTCCTTCTCTTTGTGTTAAGCTTAGTTTGCTTTTTTTTCTAGTTTCATAAAGTAAAAGATAAGATTATTGAGTTAAGATTTTTTTCCCTTTTTTATTTTAAATTTTTTTATTTTAAAGATGTGGGGTACAATTCAGGGTTAGGTAGACAAATGTTCATTATGCAGTTACCCTTGCTGAAGAGATGTGCCCTGCCCCAGAGCAGTTTTCCACTATTGCCAATTCCTTTCTTATAGTATTATGATAGCTGTTCAAGGTCTGCTTATGAGTGGGAACATGTGACACCTGGCTCTTTGTTTCTGTGATAGATCACTCACTGTTATAGATTCTGAGTCCTTTCAAGTTGCTGCGAAGTAAATCTTTTTATTGTATACATATAGCTGTACATTTCCTTCTGCACACTGCTTTTCCTGCATCCCATAAGTTTTGGTATATTATGTTGCAATTTCATTCACCTCAAAGTATTATCTAATTTTTTTGCTTATGTAGATTATGTTATTTAATTTCCACATATTTGTACATTTTCCAAATCTCTCTGTTATTGACTTCTAATTTCACTGAAATGTAGTTGGAAAAAGCAGTTTGAATACTTTTGATCCATTTAAATCTAATATTTACACTGAGTTTTTTTATGGCCTAATATATAGTATAGCCTGCAGAATGTTCCATGTGCACATTAGTAGAATGTATATTCTTCTGTTATTGGGTGGGGTGTTCCATAGGTATCTTTTAGTTATCACTGGTTTATATTTTTGTTTAAGACTTCAATATTCTTTTGATCTTCTATTTTTCTAGCAATTAATGAAAGTGAGGTATTGAATTCTCCAATTGTTGTTGATTTGTCTGTTTCTCTCTTCCATTCTGAAAGTTTTGCTTTATGCATTTTGGGACTGTTGATGGAGTCCTACATACTTATAATTGTTACATCTTCTTGATGGATAGTCACCCCTTTATCATTACAGAATGCCCATATTTGTCTTCAGGAACAATTTCTACCTTTAAGTCTATGTTGTGTGATACTAGCTTCATCACTTCAGTTCTCTTTCAGGTATTATTTGCATATTGCATCTTTTTCCTTTCTCTTACTATCAACCAATTTGTGTATTTCAACATAAAGTCTGTTAGAGACAGAATATAATTTAATTTTTAAAAAAATTCACCAGCTGACCTTTTCCTTTTACTTGAAGCATTTAATCCATTTCTATTTAATGTAATTACTGATAAGGTAAAATCCCTGTCTGTCATTTTGCTACTTGTTTCCTATGTCTTATGTCTTTATCCCCCTCTATTTTTTCATTCTTGTATTTTTGTGTTATATATATTTTTATAGTATGCAAATTTAATTTTCTCATTGATATTTTTATTGCTTATACTTATTTATACTTATTATAATTTGCATTTTTAGTTATGCTTTTTGTGAGTGCTTTTATTTATATTATTAATAAACTAATATTTATTTATTAATTAATGTTATGAATTAGTAACAATAGAGTTCACTCCAATGACATCTTAATTTCAATGTTATACAAAAACTTTGTTTTTATATAGCCTTGTTCTGCTCAACTTCTTTTACAATGCTATTGTTATGCACATTCATCTTTACATTGTGTGACAGACAGCACAAGTTTGTGCCTATTTTTTAATACAGCTGTTTTTTGATCAGATAGGAGAACTGAAAAGTTACACATAAAAACCACATTTATACTGGTCCTTCATATTTGCCTTTGTAGTTACCTTTTCTTGTGTTCTTAATTTCTTTATGTGGATTCAAATTACTTTCTAGTGACCTTTATTCACAAAGACACTTTGATGGATCGTGTAGGGAAGGTCTCCTAGCAATGAATTCTCTGTTTTTGCTTATCTTGGGTCTTCTAATTTTGCCTTCATTTTTAAAGGATGATACGCTGGATATAGAATTCTTCTTTGACAGAAGTTTGTTTATTTATTTCTTTGTTGTTTTTCTTTCAATATTTTGCATATGTCATTCTATTGCTTTCTGGCCTCTATGGTTTCTGATGAGAAACCAGTTGTTAAGTCTATTGAGGATTACTTGTGCAAAGTGAGTCGCTTCTCTCTTCCTGTTTTTAAAATTCTTTGTTTGACCTTGTCTAGATATGAATCTCTCTTTGTCTGGCTTGGAGGTTGTTAAAATTCTTGGATGTTTAAAGAAAGTAATGTTTTTCATCAAATTAAGATCTTTTGGCCAACATTTCTTCAACTATTCTTTCTGCCCTCTGTCTTTCTTGTCTCCTTTCTATGATTTTCATCATGCATAGTGGTTTACTGGCACCCCACAGATCTTTCAGGTTCTGTTATATGTTCTTCATTCTTTTCTTTCTGTCTCTCAAGCTAAATAAACTCAATTGCCCTAGCTTCAAATTTGCTGATTCTATCTTTGCCTGTTCAAATTTATGTTAAGCCCTCTACTGAATTTTTCATTCAGTTATTGTACTTTTCAACCTCAACATTTCTGTTTGGTTTCTTTTATAATTTCTATCTTTTTATTGATAGTCTATTAGATTATACATCCTCCAGGTTTTTAGACATGGTTTTCTTTAGTTTTTTTAAAATGTGTATTTCAAATAGCTAAATTAAAGGTTTGTTTTGTTAATTAATATCTGGGTTTCTTTGGGGACAATTTTCATTGTTTTCTCTTGTGTATGGACCATACTTTTCCTTTTTTGGTTTGTTTTCTTGTCTCATTTTTTGTTGTTGTTGGTGAAAACTGAACATTTTAAATAATTTCATGTGGAAATTCTGGAAATCAGATGCTCTTCTCTCCCTAGGATTTGTTGTTTTTGCTCTTGTCATCGTTTTGTGTTTGCTTAGTAACTTTTGTGAACTAATTCTTTAAAATCTGTATTCTTGCCACATGTGGTCATTAAAGTTTCTACTCAACTAATGATTTGACAGAGATTTCTTTAAATGCTCAGAAGCAATAAGTTTTTCAGTGTTTTCACTGTGTTTTCAGTGTGAATGTTGGTATAAACATTAAACACTCAGGCAATTTATAATTTTACCTTACCTTCACTTTCTGCTTTTCCAGAGTCTTAAGGTCAGCAAGAAGTAAGACCTTAAGATTTTCTTAGATCTTTCCTGAGCATGCACACAGCTCTGAACATATGCACTGTCCTTTGCATGCACATGGTTTTGTTTTTTTAAATACAATTTTATTTTATTTTAGATTCTGGGGGTACAAGTGCATGTTTGTTATATGAGCATATTGTGTAGTAGTAAGGGTTGAGGTTCAGGTGACCCATTTTTCTGATAGTGAACATAATACTCAATAGGTAATTTCTGAACCCTAACCTTCCCTCCTCCATTCCCCCAAATTGTGTCAGAGCTTGCCATAACCCTTATGGAAACTTATTACTAACTTTTCTTTTACATTTTTTTCTTTGTCTATTGTTTTCCCCAACTGTTATCTAGTGCCTCTGGCAGTCAGAAAGATACACAATTGCCTGTAATTGTTTTCAACAAACATCCCTCAGAGGAAAGACTTTTTATACTTGGAGAGCATGAAGTTAAGTTAAATACATTCAGCCTAGCAGGTGGGATCTTCCAAGGAACCTCCAGACAGGTCAAATCATGACAGTCTCTGAGAATTAGGTTTTGAAGGAATTTTTAACTCTCTTCTGTCTCTTCTAGTGGTTTCCAGGATGCTGGCTTTTACTATGAGTGAAAGATGTTGATTTTCAAGGCTATTGTGAAGCAGAAGAGACTGAAATAGGGCAAGTTAAAATACCACAAAACTCGTGGACTTCTGGCAAGATGGCAATGGAGTAGTTTGGTCTGTGAGACCCTCCATGGAAGAGAACACCCATAAAGACTCTTGCCCTTCCCAAGGGGCTGCAGCTTTCATTGTTGCTAGTCAGTTCTTCACACACTGCTCGACCACTGCCTCAGTCACAGCCTCTGCCACCACCGCCACCATTGCCCTATCCCTGCCTGAGGTGACCCACAGCACCCGGACCTGTAAAGCACCCCCCAAGCACCATGTTACTGAAACCACCACTGCTGCTGCCACTTCCATGCCCCACTCCTCACCCAGAGCCAGGCTGCCACCACTGCTACCATTGCCTGCTTCCTCCTACCCTGGGTGGCCTCCAACTTCCACCCAGCCCAGCCTGAGTAACCCAGTGCTAAGTTAGCCTGCATTGCCTGGCAGTCTTGGGGTGCTGCAGAAAAAGAGACCAGCTGAAGCAGTGAGACCAATTCCATCCACCTCAGCCCATCTCCCAGCTTGGGATCCAAGGTAACAACATCAAAATGGGAGGGAGAGAAGCCCCTTCCCCATACTAGGTAGACACAGGCCAGATCTGAGTGGCAGATTTGGCAGGCAGCCCAGATCTGAATCACCCTCCACAGCAGGTCAGGGGCAACTGACCCTAACTGTTAACAACTCTACCAATCTGCAATGACAGCTAGAAATAAGAGCTGAAAGGACATTGGACTTAAAGGAAAAGTCTCAGAGTGTGCTTGGTTCCCTTGTTTTAATTTCTTTTTTTATTCTTTGTCTGTCTTACCCATCTTTTTTCCCCTTTTCTCCCTCTTCTTAGTGTTATCAAGAATGTTTTCAACCTTCCTTTGGTTCTGTTAGTTTACTCACTTTATTCTATTCTATTTTTTTTTCCCCTTTAGACCTCAAGTTTGTATAGGTGAAAAGTACACCAATAAGGAGGTTGGTTAGTTTGTATGTCTGTATGATTGCATGTTTTAGTTTTTTGTATGTTTGTTGTTTTGTTTGTTGTTGTTGTTTTCCTTTTTACTCGTATCTGTCTTTGTGTCTCTTTTCATTTGTTAGTCAGTGCATTTGTCTGTTTTCCCTCTTACTCTTTTCTCTCTCCACCTCCCTCTTCCCTCACTCCCTGTACCATTCTTTACCCCCCCTTTTTTTGCCCCATTTTGCTTTCAGAGAGTCAACCTATAACCTCACTGCATGGACAGATTGCAAGGCAGCAGGAAGTGGATTCCAGATTATCCATACACCTCTTGGTGAATAATGGGATCTGCAGATAGATTTTGAATCACAGCTTCCCCCTTAATTAGATCTCAAAAGTGCAAAAAGGATCACCCCAACCTATAGTCCAGCCCCAGAATAGAACAAAGCCAGAGAGTATAGATAAGGAAGAAGAGGAGATTGAACAAACAGAAGTAAAAGCAACCCTTCCACCCCTGAATAACAGAATCAAAGAAGATGGGGGAGGGGATGGAAGAAAAAGTGGAGAGAAAAATGTACACAAATGAAGAAAAACCAAAAGAAGAATATAGGTCTCACACAGACCCCTGGGAGGTCAGACAGTGAGAAAACAAGACATCAGAACACAAACAATGAAGAGCCCCCAGAATGAGTGGTCACATATGATAAACCCGGACATCAAGACACTAATAGAGAGAATAAAAAGAATTGAGGAGAGACAAGAGGAAAATAGGAAGGAGCTGATAACTGAAATAACAGCAGTAAAGACTACTGTGATTGAAATAAATAGCAAACTAATAAGCATGGAATGCAGAATTAGCCAAGCTGAAGAAAGAATCTCAGAGCTTGAAGACCAAAATACAGAACGAACCCAAACTGTCAAAAACATAAAAGAAGCTTAAAAAGACAGAACGAAACCTTCAAGAGATGAATGATTACTTCAAGAGACTGAACCTAAGAGTAATTGGACTTCCTGAGGCAGAAAGAGAGACAGAGATCACCCTGGAACAAACATTCCACAAAATTATACAAGAAAACTTGCCTCATCTCATCAGTGATGCAAAAATTCAAACACAAGAGATTCAGAAAACCCCTGCAAAACAACAAATGAGAAGACCAACTCCCAGACACAATAATTCGCTTAAACAATGTATGTATAAAAGAAAAAATCCTAAAGGCAGCAAGAGAAAAGTGTCAAACTACCTACCAGGGAAGACCAATTAGAATAACAGCAGATTTATCTACAGAAACCCTTCAGGCTAGGAGAGCTTGGAGCATAATCTTCAAAGTTCTCAAAGATAAACAATTTTAACCAAGAATAACCTACCCAGCCAAGCTAAGCTTCATCAGTGAGGGAGAATTAAAATCTTTCCCAGACATCCAATCCCTAAGAACTTATGCTGCCTCAAGACCACCTCTACAAGAAACACTTAAGAAAGCATTAAACACAGAAGCAAAGGAGAAAAGAACAACAATGTTCTTCACAAGAGTACACACAAAAGATGGAAAACACACATGAATCAACCCAAAAACGAAAGGAAAGACAACAAACAAACAGGAACAACAACAACTCTATAAGAACCTCATGACAAGGAGAAATCCCACATTTTGATAATTAGACTGAATGTGAATGGACTAAATGCACCACAGAAAAAACACACAATGGTGGACTGGATAAGAAACCATGATCCCATTACTTGCTGCATCCAGGAGACTCATCTCACTACAGGGGATGCACACAAGGCCGGGCTCGGTGGCTCAGCCTGTAATCCCGTGCTTTGGGAGGCTGAGGTAAATACATTACCTGAGCCTGTGAGTTCAAGACTCACCTGGGCAACTTTGTGAGACCTCATCTCTACAATAAATCAAAACTTAGCTGGGCATGGTAGCACACGCCTGTAGTTCTGACTACTTGAAAGGCTAGGGTGGAAGGATCGCTGGAGCCCAGCAGGTCGAGGCTGTGTGCCACTGCACTCCAGTCTGGGTGATGGAGTGAGACTCCAACTCAAAAAAAAAAAAGAAAAAGAAAAAAGAGAGAAAAGACAAGGGACACACACAGACTCAAAGATAAAGGATGGAAAATGAGTTTCCAGGCAAATGGATCACAAAAGAAGGTAGAAGTTGCAATCTTAATATCAGATAAAACAACCTTTAAGCTATCAAAAATTTAAAAAGAACACTACATAAAGGACACTACATAACGATAAGAGGTTCAATCCTCAGCATGAAATATCCACCCTAAACATATATGCACCCAACACAGGAGCACCAGCATTTATAAAACAACTACTAAAAAAAATAAAAAAAGATATTTACCCTAACACTATTATAGCAGGGGACTTAAATACCCCACTGAAAGCCCTAGATAGATCATAGAGGCAAAAAGTCAATAAGGACATCCAGAACCTAAACTTGACACTTGACCAAATGGACTTAGTGGATACCTACAGATTATTCCACCCAACAACCACAGAGTACACATTCTACTCATTACTGCATGGAACATACTCCAAGATCAATCACATTCTTGGCCATAAATCAAGCATAAACAGTTTCCATAAGGTTGAAATCTTGCCATGCACATTCTCAGACCACAGTGGAATAAAAGTAAATATCAAAGCCAACAACATTTCCCCAAAGCCCACAGAGGCATGGACACTAAACAGCATGATACTGAACAACTACTGGGTTAACACTAAAATCAAAGCAGAAATTGAAAGATTCCTGGAAACAAATGGAAATGAAGAAACATCTTACCAAAACCTCTGAGATGCCATGAAATCAGTTCTAAGAGGGGAATTTATATCTCTATGAGCACACATCAAGACAATGGAAAGATCACAAGTAGAGAGCCTAACAAATCACCTAAGGAAACTAGAAAGAAAAGACCACCAAAACCCCAACTTTAGCAGAAGAATCCAAATCACAAAAATAAGAGCCCAAATATGGGGCACAGAGGACAAAAATATCATAGAAAACATCAACAAAACAAAAAGCTGCTTCTTTGAAAGAATTAACAAGATTGATGGGCCCCTAACTAGAATGACCAAGAAAAAGAGAGAAAAAGCCCAAATAAACACAATCAGAAATACAAAAGATCAAATCGCAACTGACCCCGAAGAAATAGAAAAGATTATCAGATAACTATGTACACCTATATGGAAACAAACTTGATAACCTAGATGAAATGAAGGACTTTCTGACATCACACAACCTCCCCAGGTTAAAACAAGAAGACATTGAGACACTAAATAGACCAATAATAACCCAGGAAATTGACTCTATCATATGAAAACTACCTACAAAAAAAAGCCCTGGACTGGATGGGTTTCCAGCAGAATTCTACAAAACATATAAGGAGGAGCTGATACCAATCCTATTGAAAGTATTCCAGGTAATTGAGAAAGATGGAATTCTCCCCAAATCACTTAACAAAGCTAACATTACACTGATACCCAAACCGGGTAAAAATTCAACAAAGAAAGAGAACGACAGGCCAATATCCCTTATGAACATAGATGCAAAAATCCTCAACAAGATTCTAGCAAATCAGATCCAAAAACACATATCAAATATCATCCACCATGGCCAAGTAGGCTTCATCCCCAGGATGCAGGGCTGGCTCAACATTTGCAAGACCATAAATGTCATTAAATACATCAACGGTTGTAAAAACAAGAACCACATGATTATCTCAAAGCAGAAAAAACTTTGATAAAATCCAACATCCCTTCTTGATAAAAACCCTCAAACACCTAGGTATAGAAGGAACATACTTTAAAACAGTAAGTGCCATCTACAACAAACCCACAGCTAACATACTGCTAAATGGTCAGAAACTAGAATCATTTCCCCTGAAAACTGGAACAAGACAAGCCCGCCCACTCTCACCCCTCTTGTTCAATATTGTGTTGGAAGTCCTAGCTCAGGTAATTAGACAAGAGAAGAAAATCAGGGATATCCAAACAGGAAAAGAGGAAATCAAGTTATCCTTCTTCGCTGATGATCCAATACCTTGAAAATCCAAGAGACTCTCAAAAACCTGCTTTCACTGATAAAGGACTTTGGCAAAGTCTCAGGGTACAAAATAAATGTCCAAAAGACAGTTGCATTCCTATACACCAACAACAAGCAGGCAGAGACCCAAATAAAAAGCACAATTCCATTCACAATAGACACACAAAAAATGAAATACCTCGGCATCTTCCTAACCAGAGAAGTGAAAGACCTTTACACTGAGAATTACAAAATACTACAACAGAAATTCAAGAAGACACAAACAAATGGAAAAATATTCCATGCCCACGGATAGGAAGAATCAACATTGTTAAGATGTCTATCCTATTAAAGGCATTCTACAGATTCAATGCAACACCCATTAAATTACCAGTGTCATTCTTCTCAGACCTGGAAATGACAATACAGAAATTCATATGGAAACATAAATGACCACGAATAGCCAAAACAATCCTTAGCAAAAGAAACAAAGCAGGAGGTATCACACTTCCAAACTTCAAACTTTACTATAAGACTACAGTAATCAAAACAACCTGGTATTGGTGCAAGAACAGGCATATAGACCAATGGAACAGGATAGAGATTCTGGAAGCAAAACCTCGATTCCTCAACCAATTCATCTTTGACAAAGCCTCCAACAACAACCACTGGGAAGAGGAGAACCCATTCAGTAAATGATGCAGGGAAAACTGGCTGACCACATGCAGAAGACTGAAACAGGACCCCTACCTATAACCATTCACAAAAATTAACTCTAAATGGATCAAAGACCTGAATGTAGAACCTCAAACTATAAGAATCCTAGAAAACACAGGAGACACCCTTATGAAAACTGGAACTGGGAACCAATTCCTATTCAGAATCCTAAAGGCTAATACTTTAAGAAATAAAATAGACAAGTGGGACCTCACCAAATTAACGAGTCTCTGCAAAGTAAAAGAAACCATCAAGAGAGCAGGGAGACACCCTACAGAACGGGAAAATATATTTGCCAACTGTTGTTCCGACAAAGGCCTAACATCTAGGAACCACAAGGAACTTAAATGCGCCAAAAGGGGAAAAAACAGCCCCTGTAAAAAGTGGGCAAGCCGGGCTTGGTGTCTTAGCCTGTAATCCCGTGCCTTTGGGAGGCTGAGGTGAGTGGATTGCCTGAGCCTGCGGGTTCGAGACCCGCCTGGGCAGGCGAGACCTCATCTCTACAATAAATCAAAAAATTAGCCAGGCATGGTAGCGCGCGCCTGTAATTCCGGCTACTCGGAAGGCTGAGGCGGAAGGATCGCCGGAGCCCAGCAGGTCGAGGCTGCGGTGGCCGAGAGCGGCCACTGCACTCCAGTCTGGGCAACAGAGTGAGACGCCAACTCAAAAAAAAAAAAAAAGTGGACAAAAGACACGAATAGACACTTCTCAAAAGAAGATATATGGGCAGCCAACAGACACATGAAAAAGTGCTCAGCCTCACTCATCATCAGAGAAATGTAAATCAAAACTACACTAAGATACCACCTAACCCCTGTAAGAATGGCCATCATTAATCAAACAAACAACAACAGATGCTGGCAAGGATGTGGAGAAGAAGAAACACTTCTACACTGCTGGTGGGAATGCAAACTGATGTAGCCTCTTTGGAAAACAGTGTGGTGATTCCTGAAAGAATTAGAAATTGACCTTCCATATGACCCAGCAATTCCCCTATTGGGAATATACCCAGAGGAACTCAAATCATTCTACCAAAAAGATACCTGCACATGTATGTTTATTGCAGCTCTATTCACAATAGCAAAAACATGAAACCAACTGTGTTGCCCATCGAAGTTGGACTGGATTTAAAAAATGTGGTACATATACACCATGGAATAGTATGCAGCCATAAAGAAGGACAAATAGATGAACTTTGCAGCAACTTGGGTGGATTTGGAGTCGATCATACTCAGTGATTTATCACAGGAACAAAGAACAGAGTACCATATGTTCTCACTCATAAACCGACCTTGAACAATTATAATGCTATAAGAAAGCAATTGGCAGTAGCAGGAAACTGTCAGGGGCAGGCGGGTGGGATTGGCAGTTGAGGGAAACTGCTAGGGGAGGGAGGGGCATACCTCATCAACAAGGGTACCTGCATGATCAGTGTTTGTATACCTAACTTGAAATGTACCACACATCATTATAATAAAAATTTTTAAAAACCCCACAAAACTCACTATACTTACAAAGACTTAGCTATTTTTCTTGAATAAATATTCTCTGGATTGCTGAAAACTTTTACTTGATTTCCATAATACAGAAAATTTGATTCTGACAATTCTTGAAAGTTTTTTTATCGCTTTTATGGAAGAGGAAATTTTCAGAGGTCCTTACACTGACATTTCACTGATGTCAGCCCCTGCATGTTTTCATTTTATAATACCATTTAAAAAATACAACTATTTTTTTCAAGTGTTTGTACTATTTTATACTCTCACCAGCAATGTATGAGTATTGAAGTTGCTCCACTAATATTTGGTGTTGCTGGTCAGTTTTATTTTAGTCTGTTTGTTTTTTGATCCACATTTTATTGGATGGTTTGCATTTCTATTCTGCTGTAAGATTCTGTATACTCAATAAGAGTCTTTTGTCAGATATATGTAGTGCAATTTTTTTCATGATTATTTTCCTAATACTGACCTATTTATTTGTTTGCTTATTTATTTAGAGTTGGGCTTTCACTAGATCACTCAGGCTGAAGTGCATTGGCACAAACATGGCTCAAACCTTGACCTCCTGGGTTCAGGCAATTCACCTCAGCCTCCTGAGTAGCTGGGACTACAGGCATGTACCATTATGCCTGGCTATTTTTTTATTTTTTATTTTTGTAGCAACAAGGTCTCACTGTGTTGCCCAGGCTGGTCTAGAACTCCTCTCAAGTGATCCTCGCTCCTTGGCCTCCTGAAGTGCTGGGATTACAGGTATGAGCCATGGTGCCCAGCCTTAATGATAACTTTTAAAGTGCAAAGGTTTTGTGTTTGATATTTTTGTTGAGTGTTTTATAAAATTTTATTGATTAATTTTTACTTGATGGTTAGGTACTTTTGTATTTTTTAAAAAAATCTTTGCCTACTCAAAAAAGATTAAATATATTCTACTATGTTTTCTCCTACACGTTTTACAGTTTTACTTTTTACATTTAGATTTATAATCCAACCCAAATAATTGAATATGTGTTGTGAAGTGGGAGTAAAGATTTATTGTTGTTCATATATATTTGTTTTAGCACCCTGCTTTTAAAAATACTATCCTTTCATCATTGAATTTTTTTAATACTTTATATGAATATCAGTTGACGTGTGTTGGTCTATATTTCTAGAATTTAACTAGTTTTATTGTTTATCCTCAACACTAATGCCACATTATATTAATTGCCAACATTATGTAGTAAGTCTTAAAATGAGGTTGTGCACTATCTTTGTTTTGGTTTTTTTTCAAGGTTTTTTTTTAATCTAGGGTATTTGCACTCATATTTATATTTTAAGGTTTATTGTCAATTTATACAAAAAGACTAATGGAATTTTAAATCTTTAGATCAATTTGAGAAGAATTGACATCAAACAATGGGAAGCCTACCAATCCATGAATACAGTATATCTTTCCATTTATTTAGGTCTCCACCAATATTTCCCAGCTTTATAGTATAGTTCTAGTGTAGTGGTCTTGTATGTCTTTTTTGAAGTTTATTTTAAAATATTTTATTCTTGTATATGATAATATAAAAGGATTTTTAAACTATATTTTCTAATTTTATCTGCTATAATTAATGATTTTGTGTTGACCATCTTTCTTGTACACTTATTAAATTTACTTATTAGTTCTAGTAGTTTTTGTATAGACTACTTGGGTTTTTATGTAAATAGTTCTTTTATCTAAAGTTAAGACAGTTTTACTTTTTTCTTTTCCTTTTGTATGTTTTAAACTATTTTTATCTAGTATTATTGCACTGGCTAGTGTTTCAATAAACATAGCTATCACAGACATCCCTGATTTGCTTCCAATCTTTGGGAAAAAGTGTATAATATTTTGTAATTGATATGATATTAGTGGTAGAGTTTTGCTTTTGCTTATTTAAGTTATGGGGGAGGTGGCTGCTCTTTATCTGTTTGAGAGAAATCCCCTATATTATTAGTTTTCTGAGCATTTTTTAAAAATCATAAATGAATGATAATTTTTTCATATGTTGTTATCAAATGTTGATATTATCTTTGCATCTATTGAGATTATTATGTGTTTGGGAATTTTTTATTGCTAATGTAGTAATGCAAGTTTGCATTCCTAAGATAAACCTTATTTGGTTTTCAACATATTGTTCAATTTGATGTTCTCATTTACTTTTAAGGATTTTTTGTCCATGTCTTGGGAAGGGATATTGGTCAGGAATTTTATTCTCTTACAAAATCTTTAATACTTTTGATAGTTTGATATCAGAGTTACACTGCCCTCATAAAACAAATTGAAAACTTTTCTTCTTTTCTATTTTCTAAAATAGTTTCCATATGATCAATATCATCTTTTAACTAAATGTTTAATAGAATTCATCAGTAAAACAATCTGGGCTGAAGTTCTCTCTAGGGGAAGTTTTGTTTTTGTTTCTTTGAATTCAATTTCTTGAATAGACAAAGAATTATTAAAATTTTCTATTTATTTTCTGTCAATTTTAACAATATATTTTTAAGGAAATTTATCCATTCATTTTAAGTTGTAGAATTATTGGCACAAATTTCTTCTTAATATTCTTACTGTTCTTTAATATTTGAAACTTTTGTTAGATGTTATCTCTTTCATTCCTGATATTAGTAATTTGTGTTTTCTCTTTTTTCCTCATCAGTTTTGCTAGAGGTTTACAATTTTATTAATATCTTCAAAGGACAAACATTTCTCCTTATTAATTTTCTCTATTTTTTGTAGTTTTTTTTTTTCATTTGTTTTTGCTCTCATATTAACTGGAAACTTCATTTGTCTCAGTTGATTTGTTGTGCGTACCACCCTGAATGAACTTACTGAACTTTTGTTCCATCCAGTGCAGTTACACCTCAGTTTAGCATACTAAACTTTCTTTTCTTTTTTCATTTCTTTTTTCTTTTCTTTTCTTTTCTTTTCTTTCTTTCTTTCAACTTTCTTTCATTTAGGGCAGAAGGAAGCAATACGGTATAGCAGAAAGTCATCTGATCTTGGATTCAGCATTCTAAAACTGTCATTTAACCTCTTTATCCTTTTCTTGGTGATAATCATGACTGCATACAACTTATGGGACGTGTTTAGAACATAGTAGCATTCTGAGATGACTGACCTCAAGAACCATAGCAGTTTCTCACTGTCTATGTCATCTGTTGACCAGTAGCTATTGTTTAACATGTAGCCTGATCATACACACTTTAAGTATGTCTCATGTGTGATGGGAATAGTTCCAAAGAGGTTGCTTCCCAATTGCATTTGTAAATATTCTATAACGCTTATCTTTCTCTAAATGTCATCTGGAAAAGGCCAAAGAAAATCAGACTGAGCTTAATAAATATTAGCCTACAGTTCAAAATTAAATTATCTTCTTTTTATTTAATTTTTTTTGTGGAATTCTTTTGCCTTAGGAAAACTCTGCGTACTGTAAATTGTATCAGTTAGCTTTTTACCCCCAAATTTCATGCCGGGAAACAATAAGTACTTGTTTAACTCAAATCTGACTCAGGACTTTGAATTAAGCTCAGGTAGGCAACTTGTTGCTCTAAGCTGAGTTCACGCTTGGTTTTCAGCCAGCTGTTGTTGAGCTAAGTAGGACTACTTCTGGGGTTTGGTTAGATACTGAATAGAAAAATGAGGGAAACTGTGCTACTTGTTTTTTACCTGCTAGCGGGATAACCCAGGCTTGTTCATACAGAGGCTCCAGATTCCAAGAGCAGTAAGAGATCAATCTCCAATATACATGTTCTTTCCAAGCCTTGCTTGTGTCACATTTGTATCACAATATACCATTGTTGAAAGCAAAGTCTCTTGGACAACCTTGATCTAAATGAGGGTGGGAAATAGACTTCACCATTTGATAGAAATCAGCTGCAAAGAATTATGGCCATTTTTGCTGTCTACCACATTGGCTCCAGGCTCTGGATGCAGAGAATATGTGGCTGAGAGGGAGGTGTTTCTCACTGATATCTCCAGGATGTTAACAAAGACATACCCTGAGTCAGAAGGATGGTTGGGACAGCCCCATCCAGCTAGTGCTTTAATCTGTGAAGAGCTTTCTTGGCAAATCAACAAATGTGTTCTGCTTAGGGACGGCTAGAAAAATATTTGATTCTCCAGATAGCAGAAATATAAACTATTCTTTGTTATCTTTACCCTATTCTTCCTCTTTCCCCCAACCACTCTGCTTCCTAACCCATTTGATGTCTTTTACAAAAGCCTACCACTGACTGTCCTGGCTTTTATCCCTGTGAATGATTAGGAAAAGTGCCAACTACCTGCTGATTTATCTGAAATGGGGCGTAAGGCTCATAAGCCCCAAAATAAGATCAAAGACAGCTGACAGTTCAGGCTAAATTCTAAAATCCAAGTTCAGTCTTTTTTTCAGGTTGAGCCCACAGCATATGGGCAAATGCACATATGTGAATGCACACCATTCCTCTGCCCATGATCGCCTCCAAACACCCATAAATAAAAAACATACAGAGATTAACTTCAGCAAATATGCTGTGTAGGATGGGAGAAGTGGGAGGACGGAAGTAAAGGGAGAAAATGCTCTTTCTGATACCACAGCATCTCATAGAGACACTGTGATAGCTCTCTGGTTAGTTTATGTGCTTTCTCTCCCAATATTTTTCTTCAATATCATCTCTTATCAAAAGAAGTTGTATCAGTTAGCTATTGCTGTGTAATAGCACTCCACAACCCAGTAGCTTGAAACAAAGACATTCATATCGTGAGTCTATGGGTTGGATGAGCAGTTCTGTGGATCTGATCCAGCCTCAGCTGAGTTTGTCTGGACTCCCTCATGGAATTTTTATCAGCTGCAGAACAGAAAGGGGCTGACTAGTCTAGAATGGCCTTGGCCAGCAAAACTTGGCCTTCCTCTATGTGTCTCTCACAGTCCTGCAGCAGGTTAGCCCAGGAATATCCTCATGTTTATGGTAAAGAAACAAGGGTGGCAAGATAGCAAACAGCAGCTCACAAGTGAAAGCGTTTTCTAAGACTCTGCTTGAGACTTGTTTGCTAACTCCCATTGGCCAAAGCAAGTCATATGGCTGAGCCCAGAGGGGAAGGGTCAGTCAGAACGTCTTACCCCCAAATGGTTGTAGTACAAACTGGAGACATCAATCCAATTAATTTATCATCCTAGTTGTGTAACATTGTGGGGACTTAAAAATACTCATAGAATTGTTTGTCACATTATTGAGTGATCCACAATCTAATTCTTATCCTTGATGGTGTGATTCATCCCTGGAGTGATTTCTTCCAATCTGCTATGCCAGAGTCTTTCTGAGACTCAAATCAGCCTGGCTTTGTCTGGAGGCCCAGAAAGTGGAAGGGGATGGCATGCAGTGCCCAGTTTTTCAGTGTTCCTTTACGGTTATATAGATCCTGGCTTGCTGTAAGCCCTGTGTCTTCTTTCCTTTGACCACGTGCCAGAAAACCATTTCCTTCAAAAAAGATTAAAGTCTTCAACTTATCTCCCACTTACAAATAAATCCATTTCAAAAATTTGCTAAAAGTCCGTATCTTTTTTATCTTCTCATGGCATGGGCATTGGGGAGTACTTAAAAGCAGATGAAATAGTATTTTTAAGAGCCAAAAGAAAACAACTATCACCTTTGAGCTCGGTATTAAGTAAAGATATCTCTCGAGAGTGAAGGAGTAATAGCAATTACAGTCAATAGGCTTCAGTGCGTGAGGAAGACACCTGGAGAGCCTTCCTTATGTTATCAGCACTTGATGAGAATGACTTGATGGGAATAAAGCAGGAAGTAGGAGGTGGTGGCTTTGGCTTCCTGAGCACTAAGGAAACCAGGGAACACTCTCCCACCAGATCATTTCTGAAATTGAGGGCAGTCATACAAATGACATCCAAACCCACAGTGGCCCAGGTGTGGAAGAAGTAAAGGAAATCTTTCAAATGGTCAGGGCTGTCTTTATGTGGAAAGGCAGGCTGGATGTGACAGTGAGCTCCAAGTTGGGCCAGGGTAGTTGGGAGGCAGGGCTACTGTGCAGATGACGGCAACATTTATGGGGAGACTAGTAAATAGACTTCGAGCACTCCTTTAGCTCAAGGTGACTGCATTCTGATTTACACTCCAAGAAATCAGAGATGTGAGCTGGAAGGAAAACAGGCCTACTCCTCTTGTTCTTCTCAGCCTCCTCTGCTAAGTTTTTCAACGAAATGAACACTCTTTGCTCTTCCCTAAACTTTTCTCAGGCAGACTACAATCGTGGAGGCATATCTGCCCTATCTTTTCTTTCTTTCTTTCTTTTTTGAGTTGGAGTCTCACTCTGTCGCCCAGACTGGAGTGCAGTGGCCACTCCCGGCCACCGTAACCTCGACCTGCTGGTCTCCGGAGGTCCTTCCACCTCAGCCTTCCAAGTAGCTGGAATGACAGGCATGCGCTACCACGCCCAGCTGATTTTTTTTTGGATTTATTGTAGAGATGAGGTCTCGCCAAATTGGCCAGGCGGGTCTCGAACCCGCGGGCTCAGGCAATCCACTCACCTTAGCCTCCCAAAGGCGCGGGATTACAGGCTGAGCCACCGAGCCCGGCTCTATCTTTTCCTTCAAGTATTGGACCTTTTTCATTTTTTCCAGCAACTTTTAGGAAGTGAGTTCTTCCATACCAGAAAGTCTTTTTCCTAGGCTAATCGGAACAATGGAAGGTAACAATTTCTCCTGTTCTTCCCTGTCTGGATACCCCATTCCTCCCTTACTGCTTTATCCCATCAAAACCTAAACCACAGTGTAAAATAATTTGTTTTGCCTGTTTGCACTTATATTGACTTGAGTGATACCATGGTCTGTCCCTTGTGTGCTGAGATTTTAGGACCCCAGATGCTTTTAGAATTACGTGATCTCAAGAGGAACTGATTCCTTGGGGGAATCTAGCTGAATCCACTCTGGCTGGCTTTGGGGGCTGCCACATGCCGTAAATCACTTTTGGTTGTCATGAAAGCTCTGATTATGGCTTCATGCACACCGCGGCTGCTGCCATCTACCTGGCACTATGCTGGACTCCACGATGTGTCGCCTGTTGTTTCGGAGGACAATCGGATGTTCGGCTAGAAGGGAGGACCACCAAGACCCATTTGCCATAAGCAAAATATTAGGCAGCAGCAGGCCTTAAAGAGATTTAACAGGCTCTGTGCTGTATTTGCATCATGTCTTTTATCTAGTCATTTCATAGGAATTTATGTGGTGTGGACATGGGATGGGGAAGGGGGAGGTTATTAAGAGGAGTGATGACGGACAGAAGGAAGTAACTGACTTGCTTCGTCTAAAGATTCATAGGCTTCCACATGCTCCGCCCTATGGAAGATAATAGCCATCTGTTCTCCAAGTCCACTGGGGAATGAGCAAGAGAACGTTGGTTAATAATGTGGCAAAAGAGATTCAGGGCACACAATGAATTTCACAGCTGACAAGTGTGCTGGACACTGGGACCATTGACCAAGTGCTCCGTGAGTGGGGTGACATGCCCTTCTCTGGAGGCCAACAGACACATCTGTCTGGCAGAATATAAATGCAGTGCTACCCGGAGGGAAAATAATACACAAATGGCCATCCGGGTTCCTGCATTCCAGCCTAATGATATTTACTTTAAGTCTCATTCCTGGGGATGGGCACGGTGGCTCACGTCTGCAATCCCAGCACTTTGGGAGGTGGAGGTGAGAGGATTGCCTGAGCTCAACCTGAGCAACATGGTGAGACCTCGTCTCTATAATAAATCAAAAAATTAGTCAAGTGTGGTGGCACATGCCTGTGGTTCCAGCTACTTGGAAGGCTGAAGCGGAAAGATCACCTGAGCCCAGCGGGTCCAGGCTGCGGTGGCTGTGAGCATGCCACTGTACTCCAACCTGGGCAACAGTGAGACTTCGATTCAAAAAAACAAAAAACAAAAAACCTCATTCCTGGAGGAAGAGTTCTAGAAGATTTCCCACAAAGATTTTGAGGATGTCTTTCTCTTTCACTTAATACTTCCGAAAAGGGAGAAGCATGAAGGAACTTCTCAGGGAAGAAATGTGACTTATTTACAGACAAGGGCATGTGGCACCTACTTCAGTTATCCACTTGGACGATGCCATAGATTTGAAGATACACATTTCCATTGGAGAGAAGTAGCAGTCATGTCTCTTTTCCCTCACAAAAATGCATGTGCCATGGGGACTTCTGATTTTTCTCTTGACACGTTTTGATAACCTAAGAAAAATGAGTTTCAAGAGATTTAACTCAGAACCGTAAACTAGAATGACTTGAAAACATCTTGAAAATTATCTGCTGGGGAAGAAAACTGAGTCACAGAGAGGGAGAATAAACTGGAGGTCACCAGGGTAGTCCAAGGGGGGTGAAAAGGCATTAAAATCAAAACAGAATATGAAAAGTAGTGGAGAAGTTAAAATATTACTTTTAAAGGAATACGAAGGAGAAATGGTTTCAGTGACTGGTAGTGACTTGCAAAAACCTGGAACATAGTTTTGCAATCATAGATGCAAGGGCGATGGAGGAGTGATGGAAGTGACTCAATCATGTGCTGCTTATAATGGGTAGACGCCATCCCCAGTTAATAATTGCCCAGGAATCTACGTTCCTTTGGAAATTGGTCAAGTTCATATATTTTTAGGTATTTAAACACGTCAGTTACATCATACACACATTTAATTCCAAAGCTGGAGGTAGAAGTAACTGTGTTGGACTTATTGAGAGATGGCACACTGGTCTCCAAAGTAGAGAATTTTTCCAGAAGATTCTCTATGCTAGTGTGCACTTTTTGTCCTTTTGCTTCATGACAGCATACATTTTACAACTAAACTTCTGAAACCCTGTGCAAGATGTAATTCTACTCTAATGGCTAATTTTTCCAAGTGGACTGATTGCCGACACAAATCTGTTCAATATTAAATTAAAACAGGAAACTTATTTCCACTTAAGGAATCTCTTGTTTGCCAAGTATATTCAAAGAGCTACATGACAAAACTAGTTAATGCTGACAGGTTTTCTGATTTGTGTTAGAGACACCGCCCCATTCCTGGAGGTCAGCAGCAGCTTAGCATACCTCCTAATGCTCTGTACATTAAAAGACAGCTGATGAACCTGAGAATCTGGCCTCTGGGCCAGGGTCAGTCATCAACTCCCTGTATGATCAGTTACATTATTTACTCACACAAACACTTCTCAAAGCATCTGAAAAGAGTCTTAGCTGACGTCCCTATCAGCGGCCTCTTTAGGATCCACTCAACTTCTGTTTTCTAAGAACCTGGATGATTTCAGATTTGGAGAGCGTAGCAAAACTGGAGGTGGCAGAGGTTACTGGTCAGAGTAGAGGTTTTGGACAGACCCTCCTTTTTATCATTTACTCCCATGAGTAAATTTCTTATACCTGCTCAGCTTGCTTTCTCAAATGTAACCTGGAATAGTAATTCCTTTTCAAAGACTTGGTGTATATTTTAATTGAGATCTTCCTTAAAAAATGCTTGACATAAGACCAGGCATATTGTACGGGTTTAAAAATTTATTGTTATAACCCGGATATTTTATTGATTTTTTAAATAGACGTGATTGCCTACTGTTGATTCTCAGTCCAATAATCTTTTTTTTTTTTTTTTGAGTTGGAGTCTCACTCTGTCACCCAGGCTGGAATGCAGTGGCATGCTCACGGCCACTGCAGCCTTGACCTGCTGGACTTAGGCAATCCTTCTGCCTCAGCCTTCCATGTAGCTGGAACTACAGGCATGTGCCACTACACCTGGCTAATTTTTTTATTTATTGTAGAGATGAGGTCTCGCCAAGTTGTCCAGTCTAGTCTTGAGCCCCCGGACTCAGGCAATCCTCTCGCCTCTGCCCCCCAAAGTGCTGGGATTACAAGCGTGAGCCACTGTACCTGGCCAGTAATCTTTTAAAACACGGTTCAGATCTTGTCAGTCCTCAGCTCAGTTCTCTCCAATGACTCTCCACCTCACTCATGAAAGCCAGAATCCTTACAAAGGTCCCTTATCCAGTCTCACTCCGCTGACCCCTTCTCCCACCAGGCTCCCTTCAGGGTCCCTGCACTCCAGTCACCTTGACCTCGTTGTCTCACGTCCTCCCTCTGATGACAGCACTTTCTCAGATATCCCCATGGCCAGTCCCCTCAATCTTTTCAGGAATCAATTTATAAGCTTCATTATCAGCAAGGGCATTAATCAGCCCAGATAAAATAATAAGACTTATGTAGCACACTTTGTCCCTCTTACCCTGCTTTATCTTTCTCCAAATCACTTATCACCATCTAGCATATCTTAACTCTGCTTCCAGTACCTCCTCAACTTGAAAGTAACACTGTAAGGACAGGCCTTTAATTTATTTACTGCACTATTCCAGTGCTTGAGATGGGAGGATCACTTGAGGCCAGGAATTCAAGACCAACCTGGGCAACATAGAGAGATCCCATTGCTAAAAAAATAAAAATAAAAAATACAGTGCCTTGAACTCAAACGATATTCTAATTTTCTAGGCACTCCATATATATTTTGTGAAGAAGTAACGAGTGATTTTAATTTTTTAGTAGGAGTGGGATCCATTCTTGTTTTAAAGCTTTAGAGGCTCACATCTATCTTACGATGAGTTGACAGTTTCCACCAGCCCCACCCCCACTGCTGCCACTCAAATTACTAGAAGCCCAAGGAAAAGAAGGTGGAGCTATGCTCACCTGGTCTGGCAGCCATGATGGGGAGAAGAAACCAGGCTTACAACTGTTTCTCCATCTCCCTGTCACCACCTGCTCAGCTTACTGTACCGGACTCCTCTTTCTTCACCATAGGCCATGGGTCCTTGCTGTGGTCTGCCCTGTGTGCTCCTATCAGATTGTTTTCATCATCTCATTCCTCTACCTAAGACATGCAGCTCCTCCCTGTTGCTGTGACGCCAGCCCAGGACCTCATGCAGTGTTCATGAACCCCCTCTATCTCATCCCTCTTTCCTCTTCAGAGTCTGCTCTGATGTGTCACAGCCTCGGTCCCCTCCTGCCTTCTGCACATACTCTGTGCATCCCTACTTCCCTATCTTTGTTCCTTCTGTGCTTCCAGAATATTCCCTGTCTCCCTTCTGCCAAGCTGCATGCACTCAAGATCTCAAGGCTCATGTCAAGTCACACATCATCCAAGGACAGTTTTCCCACCAGTTACCACATCCTGCACCAATATCTTCTTGCTCTTGACAGCTTCTCTACCTAAAGTTACCTACACAGTTTCGCCTGTAGCTGGTCTCTAATTGCATCACATAATAACAGTAATATTTGCAACTACAACTACTGTTGATGAAGATCCTATCATGTTCTAGACATGTGTGTTTCTATTTTAGTACTCATACCCATTTTGTAGTTTAAAAAACCAAAGCTCATAATCTCATAACTAGCTTATCTCAAATCATAGTTAGTAAGTAATAAAGCCAATATTTAATTCCAATATGCCTGACTATTCAATGCTCCCTCTCCCATATACATGGTAAACACCTTGGAGATTTAGTATAGTATGTGCATTCAGTAGGTACTCAAAACATACTGGCTGGTTGATTGAACAGTAAGGAGGATACAGCTTGATTCAAAGATGCCCCGATGAAGCCTCATCTTGTAAAAATAATGTGAAACAGAATAAAGTTCTTGCCCTGCCCTGCCCTCCCCTTTTCCTCTGTACACTAGAGATAATGGGTGCAGAACAGTGAGTCAAGGCTGCTTCCGGTTTCAAAGAGTGGGGCATGTTCTTCAGGCTCAACTGTTTCCTTTCAAAGAGTCAAATCCAGTAGAAGGAAATTGTCAGGGGAGAGGGGTGGAATTGGCAGTAGTGGGAATCTGCCCGGGCAGGGGTATCCACACCTCATCATCAAGGGTGCCTGACATTTGTATACCTAATCCTGAATTGTATTCCACATCTTTAAAATTAAAAATTGAAAAACAAAAAAAAAAGCTAGACCTGTCCTCCCCCTTCCCTCACCATGCCCAAGAGCCAGGCAGATACATCGCTGTCACCTCAGGTGGCCCCAGCTTGCTGAAGGCACCAGCAACATACTTTGGACTCCAGAACAAGAGGCCTGAGATGCACACCTGACCAAAAAGAGAGCAGGATAGAGCATGCCAGAGCTGCCCCACCACTGTGGGCTTTGACCCCATGTCCTGAGGTCAGGAACCTGTTGGTTTTTTTTCCTCCAACCCCTGTGTGCCAGACGCCTTGCAAGACACTTCACACACATGGCATCTTTTAAAAATCCTCACCCCAACCCCACCTGAGCCCACTGGATCATCTGTGAAATGGTAGTTTTAGGTGGGGTCCCACACAAAATCACCCAGAGGAGTGGGAAGATTCTAATGTCGGGCTGTCTGTCTCCATAGGCCACAGGCATTCCACCATGCCAGGCCACTGGCTTTTACCCAGAGTCAAGAGAGCCCAGTTCTCTGTTTCAGTTCAGTACACCCCTCATTCTGGAAATCCTCAGCATCTCCCTCTAAAAAGGCCGATGCAAACCCACCCCTTCACCTCCAGTGCCTTCCCACCTCATAGGTTACTTTCTGGGACTGTGTGTGTAACGATATGCAAGTGCATCAAACACCTGATGGGAATAAGAGAGGAGAAAAGTTGTTGCTAATTTTCTGTTTATGTATCTACACATTTACATCTTGCCCCCTCAACTACCTGAAGATTATTCAGGTAGAGACGGCAATGTATACCCTTTTCATAACCACTCCCCTCTACCCACTCCCACAAGTCCCAGGCAGCTTGAGGAATGTAGAAAGTGCTCAAGAAATACTGAGGGTGTCACATGCTCAGAATTTGGTGGTATGGTAAAGGTCCTTTAGACTAATGCCCTTCTCCATGGAAACAAAGCTCAGAGGGACACAGAGCAAGAGGCAAGACTGGCGTCAGAGCCCTTGGCTGGTGTTCCACAGTAAAGCACTCTGTGTACGATCACATTAGTCTGCACAGAGCTTTCCAGACAACAAAAGCCAAGGCTTGCAGGGTTGCAGCCAATTTCAGGTGTGGGCTGCTTTCTTGATCTGAGTTAGATCTTTCACTTTATAAATTTTTAAAATTTTTTCCATATTTTGACAGTATTTTATAAAATGGTACCAGTTGAGATGTCCAAGGATTATTGGTAAGGAAGCCTCATAAAACCAGATACCCTGATCTTTTTGGCTTTAAATTCCAATGTACCTTGGCCTGAGAGGGAACTTGAAAGTTAAGCTTAATTAGGGTCTGATGTGATGACACACATACTTCAAACACTTAGAGTATAAGGTATCTTCACATTACTTGGTTGTTTGCTCTTTTCCAAAACCCTGTCAGCCAGGTGGGGTATGGATTTTCTCTGTTTTACAGATACATATCTGAAGGCCAAGACACAGCTACCTAGCCATGCCAGAACCTCTGCCCTGATTTCCAGCCCAAGTTGTCAGGCAAAGGGAGGAGAAGATTGGGTTGGGCTGCAGGATGGAGGGCAGGTCAGGGAAGTCCTGGCTGGGCAGGACTCCTCCTCCTCTCTGCTCCACACCCCAAGACCTCTTTGTCCCAGCCGGCTGGCTTGCTTTGAGCTCAGCACAGAAGGCCACTGCCTTCTTCCAAGTTGGCCAATTCCCGGTGAGAACTGGGTGCCAGAGTTTTCTGCTGGTGACTGCTCTTTCCCAGCATTCTCCTGTGGTATCATATTTTCTCAGCTTGTTCTTAAACTCATCTTACTGACCCTCCCAGTACTCACTGACCCCTTCTCAGGTCACCGAATGTGAGTTCATCAAGGACTCCAACATCGCCTTGCCCATGTATCTCACTGGAGAGGGAAGTGCCTCCTTCAGTTAGTGACTATCCCTCCCCTGGAAGAGATTCAATTCAGCCCCTCCAGCACCTTTCCTGACCCCCTCTCCCCTCTCCCATGCTTACATATCAAATCTCATCAAAATTCACCATAGCTTGGAACCCCAGTAATCCAATGAGCTTTGTAGGTTAGGTTGATTAAGTCCATACTCACCACAACCGAGGCATCAGAGACTCGAAGATGTTGAGGGATTCTTTCCTAAGCTTTAGTGACCAGTTAATGGCAGATCTGGTAGAGAATCCCTTGTTTTCATGTTCACCTTATTCCATTTACCATCAAGTGCTTTTTGGCACCACCATGCCACCCTCTTTGTGAAGACAACTGGTGATATTCCAATGCCTTTGCAATTATCCTTCTCTTCCCTTTTCCAGTCTTCCTCATAGAAAATTTCTGTTTAAAAATTGTCTCCACCTACAAAGTGACTCAGGTACATTTCTCTAGCTTTTTAGTATATGTATTTTTTGTTATACACATAACATCTTACCACATTGCAGTATGGGGAGACTTGAAGGCAGAATTTGCATCTCATTTGTTCTTCATTTATATCCCATTACTGTGTCTAGGTCAAGGTTGTGCTCATGTTAGGATCTCCATTCATTATACTATCTGACAAGCTGGCTGGGGAGGTGCAGGAAGACTGCACATCAGAGAATTCAGGAGACTGTCCATCGAAAGAAGTAAACCATATCATAGGTTTACTTCACCACTATCCTATTAAGAATATCCTACTAACTACTAAGCTTAGTAGTTAACACACAACAACTACAAATAGATATGTTACTCCAGTGTGATTTCTGTCAATTCAGAAATAAGATAATGCCTGTTATATCAATATATTCACTTTGTATATTAACAATAACTAATTCTTATTGGACTTTTTCTAAGCAATTTGAAGGTGTTAACTTATTGGGTTCTTGCAACTACCTTGCAAGGTAAAAATTATCATCATTATTTTATAGATAAAGAAAGTGAGGCTCAGAAATACAAGCAATTTAGAGAAAAGAACTATCTAAACCACAAAGAGCCAGCTAAGAGTTGTACCTAATATTCCAGAGCTCTGAGTGAGCAAATTAGGTTAATAGTTCCCCTTACCATCAGCTGCTCAAGTAAGACTGATTTCTGTGTTCAGTGCAATATTCCTTTATGTGCAGCATGCTTATGGCATTTTACTTCTGTATTAGTTCCAAATGGAGATGAAATTTATTGATTATAAAAGTAGCACATGTTCACTGTAAAACATTCTAACATTATGGAAAAGTATAAAGAAGACTGCTCTATGACACCTTGTGATAATCACTGTTAATATTTAGGTGGGTGTCCATTCAGATGTTTTTCTGCACATATGCACACATTTTCCCTAAGTGGAGTAATAGTATACATGTTCTCTTTTCTTAATATATGGTAGCCATATTTCCATTGGTAAGGCATATAAACTTATGCCACCCATAAAATTTTAACGTGTGGTAGTATTCCAATAATTGGGTTTACCATAATGAAGTATATATGTTGTTTCCAATGTATTGTTGCTATGAACACCGTTATGATGAATGCTTTATGAAAATTCATCTTTTCCACTTTGCCAGTCTCTGAAGTAACCAAGAAAGCCCATGTTTTAATTTACATTTCTCTTCTATCACTAGAAGGATGAACATGTGTTCCTAAGTTCACTGACCTAATGTAGTATTCCCTTCATAAGTTATCTCTTCTTAGTCCCTTGCTTATTTTCTTACTCGGGTGCCTTCACTTTCTTTTTTGTTTCTGGGAGCAACTAAAATAAGATAGCCAGCTCTGTTCTCTCATAAATGTTTGCAAAATATAGATAGCAATAACCGCAGAGATTCTCTACTTTAACCATCCCATTTTACAGGTTATTATACTGTCTAGAGAAAGGAGATAAGTCATCAAGGTATCACAGCTGGATCCCTGACTTCTCCAGTGACTTGCTAAGATTTGTTGACCACATATATTTTCGATATACTACACTACCTCTTCTCATAAAGCAAAATATACTTTTAATTGATCAGAAATTGCTATTGTAGAGAATGTCCTATGAAAAGTCATGAAAAAAAACTATACTTTATTTTTTCCTTCTCTGCTTTATGTGCTTTTCTACTCAAGGACTCTTTTCACTAGACAGCAGAAGAAGGAAGCACTGGGGGAGGAGATGGTTTTACAAACATTGCTATAGATGTTTTTCTGTTTAGACATGGTAATCCTTAGTGGTCTTTGCCTGATGAAAATATCTTGGATTTCACATTTTTTTTATGTACTAAAAACATTTTAACATTATTTGTATGGTTATGTGGATGGCTTCTTGGCTGCTTTTTTCTGTAGTGGATGAGAGCTGCTCTAAAAGTTGCTAACAGCTCAGTGCCCCTTCACTGGGAGGATATTTGAAGGCTGCTGTCTTGATCTGATGTATAATTGCATCTGTTTTTCATGCCTTTCCTAAATGAAATTGTATTTGCTTCCGCCTTTGTTACATGGAGGGGAATAGCAAAGCCCAAAATAAGGAATTATGATAAACAGAGTGCACACTTGTCTTTCAGTTGTTTTTTTTTTTTTATAGACTTATTCTGCTTCATTTATTCTTGGAGAAAAATGTTATTAGTGCAAAGACTTAGAAGGGGAGTTGGTTTGGGGAGGCAATAGTAAAGGTCAATTAGAAGAAACAAAAAGAAAGTATATGGCGGGGGAAGGTAAGAAAGTTCAGTTGAAAAGTGCGTCATTTGCTAATAGATGATTCCAGACTTCCTCTCTTAAGAAGGATCGGGACATGTGGAAATCTGTTTGTCCATTTGTGCACTGCAGAAAGGGAGGGTAAGGGGTCTCAGACTCCCTAAAGGGGGAAAAAATCAGGGTAGACGCGAAACAGGTGTTTCCTGCTCTTGTGCCTCATAGGAAAGCTCAGAGCTTTCTGGGAGGGGGTTTTCTACAGCAGCATGAGTCTGGGGAAGTCATACTTTTCCATCAGCCTAATTCAGGGGTCAGACACATCAGCTATCACCTTCCAGGATTCATTCTCTCTCTCACGCTCTCTCTCTCTCTCTCTGACAGTCTCCCTAGCTTCAAAGATCTGAAAAACTAGTAAACAGTCTATACATGTAGCACATAGACAATTTCTCTCTGTCTCCCCATATCCTCCTTTTTCAGGTTATCTGCTTTTTTGTTTACTTGTCCATATCAATCAATCTTTATTTCCTTTTGCTCTCTGTACTTAACAGGAATGTTAATATCAATGCCTAACGTATGACTTTTTCCCCCCTAAAATAAAAATGAAAAAAAGGCAAAGTGAAATACACAAGATAATATTACCTTGAACTTGTATAATACGATACTGAAAGGTATTGGGTCATTTAGCTCAGTTCCTAATTGTAACAGAAATAGTTACAAACCAAAACATTCATGGAAAGAAATTTTAACATAACATTAATTTGTTAGCTATATCTTTTTAAATGTCTGTCTTCTCTCTCTCCGTCTGCCACTCCCCGTCTCTCTCTCTCTCTCTCTCTCTCTCTCTCTCTCTCTCTCTCTCTCTCTCTGTTTCTCTTTCTCTAACAGTGAAGTGTCCAGAAGAATAATAAAATTAATGTGTATGTGTGTGTACTTACGTGTGTATGCTCACATGAGTGTTGTGTCCAAATATTTGAAAACAGCCAATGGGTTTTAAAATATATGTTTGAATATTTTAGATTAAGGCAGAGCAAAAAAGGAAAGAATGATAAAAGGGGAAATAGAAGGATGAAGGGAGTGAAGAAAGAAGAAAAGAAGAGAGGGAGAGAAGAAAAAAGAGAGAGGGGAAGAGGATGAGTTGGGGCATCCACCTACAAAGAGAAAGCGCCATATATCATCCAGATGTTTTGTCTACAGCACACCAAACATCAGGCTTTTGGGAAACATTTGGAAGATACAATGCTCCTTTCACTGCACAGACAACTGTTGACAGTCCTATCGCCTCTTTCCCTGTGTGTATGTATCTATCCCTTTCAAGCTTTTTGTGGTCAAATTATAAAGGCCTGTTTAGTGGGTGGGGTGACGTCACACTGACCACAAAAGCTTGTGTTTCCTGCTACTAAATACACAGCCCCTGCTGACGAAGTGGTCATTACAGAGAGAGCTTGTTCTGTCGAGGTCACCCCGAGTCGGAATAAAGGCAGTGGGGGCGGAGGCCCCGTTGGGAGAGCAGAGCCATTATTCCCAAGTGTGTTGCTTGCCTGCTGATCCTCATCTTGTCAGAACCACAAGATGAAAATAGAAGTCCCTTTGTGCTTCCCCGAGACCTTTGTCTCTAAGGATGCTGGGGCATACTGGGAGGCAGCATGGTGGAGAGAAAGGGAGAGATGAAATCCAGCTCTTTGACTCTAATCTCCTCATTTATAGCCTGAGTGATTTCACCTCTCCAGGTCTAATTATTAAAATCTCCATTTTCTAAAGAGAAAAGAACCTCATCTCGGGATCCCATGAGATCATGTATTTTAAAGTGATTGGTTTTCTTTCAGAGGCACAACTCCCATCTTAACGTCAGTTCTTTAGTGCTCCCACTTTTCTTGTGATGACTAGAAACTCCTTTCCTGAGAGGAGAGGGGAAACGGTAGGCTTTCTTTCGACAGATTCCTTTCTATTTTGTTTATTTCTTTTCTGCAGAGGTCACTGGTGAAGACTTTTTTTCTAATGAAGGAAAATAACTGAACTGAAGTACTAAGAAGACTTGTCAAGTTGAGCAAGAGAAACCACACCAAATGCTAGGGAGCCACAGAGGAATAAGAGAGGGTTCGGGTAAGAGCTCATAGAAAGAGCAGCATTTAATCTGGGTGTGATGCACAAGAGTTTGGCAGGCAGCGGTGGACACAGGGTGATGACCAAAATGGGGCATGTCCATGAACCCTCATGTATCTTCTGGCATTAAACCAGAGTGGTCTGAGGGCTTGTGCTGTAAGTTTTTGGAGCTCAAACCTCAGATGAAATGAAACTATAGGACTATGCTTTATAAATACTTAATTCAACCAGGTTAATTTTGACATTGAGAGAAGCAGAAAACCGCTGTTCAGCCAAGATCATACAGAATTTTCCTATTCTCTGCTCTGAGCCTTTGGCAAAGTAGGACTCAAATTCCCCACATTTTTCTTTCTTTCATTTTTTTCTTTGCCCCTCTGATGAAGAACTATTACAAGAAAGGCCTCAAACCCAAAAGAGCTTTGGAGCAAGCCCACATGGCATTCAGTGAAGGAAAACTTTTGCCATTACCCATATAATTTAGGTGGTCTGGACAACCAGTCTGAATATTCCAGCTGCTGACAAGTTCCTGTAGGCCAAGGTTGTCTAGGTTGGTTCTCTATGCAAACCAAAGAACTGAAAAGCTGCCATGTTCCCCTGGGCCATGTGTGCCCACCAGGCACTTATTATTACATTCTGCCAGGGTCACTGGCTAACTTTAAGGGCCTCTGCTGGGCCCAATTCCATGTTTAGTTCACCTGATCTGAGGCTATGGCAGGCTGGTGTGGCTCAGTTATTCCTCACAAGCTGCCATCTCCTGGCTTAGGCATAAAGCCTCAGCTCCATTAATCATCCTTTTCCTGGAGCATACTAGACGAGCTCCTGGCTAGGAGTAGAACTATCATTTTCATTTCCTAATTTTAAAAAGTGTGTGTTTGGTAACAGAAAGAAGACAGGCCAGAAAGGCAGCTTCAAAGTCCTGCTGTAGGAAACAAAAAATGCAGAAAAGGGCCTGGGTCACATTATCTTGAACTCACCTCCCTTGTAGTGCTGGGGACTGTCCCAGATGAGGTCTGTGCTGAAGATGGGAGGAAGGGAAGCCTGAAACTTGCAAAGAAGATAGACACTATTAGTTTGGACTGGGTTTCACTTTTAAAAAGTAGAGCTCTGAAAATAGAACTGGGGGAGTCAAAATGAAAGTTAAGGTAAAAAAAAAAAAGAAAGAAAGTTAAGGTATAGTGTTAAGTTAATAAAAGACTCAAGGAATACATAAAGAATGTGGAGAAATTGATGGCCAGAACTCAGAAAAACACACAGTCAGAAAAAATGTCACTTAAAAGGTAAAAGTTAAGCAAGTTGTTCAAAGCCAAGTCAAGTAGCCAAGATATCTTTAACAGACTCAACATATCTGACACTAAAAAGAACCTCCAAACTGAGGCAATGTTATAAATAGATCAATTCTTGGAAAAACAACATTCCTGGGGAGAAAGTTTGGGATGGAACCAGAAGCAAAAGGTGAAAGCTCTTGTTGCTCCCTGGGTGAGGGACAGAGTCACAGAGCAATGTCCAGGTCAAATTTTAGAAGGACAATAAGTAATAGGATCAGACTTTGGAAGGTTCCAGCATGGTACAGTAGTGGAGGCAATGCGATGTAGACATATATCCAAATATCATATTTCAAGCCGAGTGCAGAGGCATGCACCTATTGTCCCAGCTACTTGGGAGGCTGAGGTGGGAGAAGTGCTTGAAACCAGGAACTCAAGCCTCACCTGAGCAACATAGCAAGACTCCATCTCTTAAAAAAAAAGAAAGAAAGAAAAGAAAAAAAGAAAATCTTGTTTTACCTCATAAATCAATACATGACATATATAACTAAAACATTTAAAAAATGGAGGTTATGAGTCCAGAACTCAGAATGTAGGTAAATAGATTTTTTTTTAAACTAAGAAGAAGGGAACATCTTTAATGATTTTAACTGGCTCTGCAGGAAACCACCCAGGTGTCCATTATCCCCCAAGAGCTTAAACTTTGCCTCAGAAAAATGACCCTTTCCTATCTTTCCTGCTGCAGTAAGAACATCTGGTACTCATTTGTATGACATTCAATCTGAGTTATTATATCTATCTATCTATCTATCTATCTATCTATCTATCTATCTATCTATCTATCTATCATCTGTCTATCCACCATCTATCTATCATCTATCTATCTATCTATATCTTTGGGGAAAATATTTCCCATATATAGTTATGATACCAAAGTAGTCATTTTTATACAATATAACTGTTAAAAGTGAAAAGCCCAAGTCTTCAGACTAGGGTTTGATTTCCATGATCCAAAGAAACCTTCTTAGACTGATTTTTTTTCCCTCTGTTGGTTCACATTTGTCTGAATTAACTTGATTGACTGTTTTGGAATTGTATAGACACTTCTCCATTGACCCAAATAATTTGTTGATTTTACTCAGACTAACCTACAACTTAATTGACTGAATTTTGCCTTTTTAAAATGGTGCAGTGATTTCATAGCTTTAGTCTATATTTGTGAAAGTTTTAAGTGTGCTTTCATTAGCTTTAGACTAGTTTTCCTGAAACCTTGTGAAGTACAGAGCGTTTCAGGAGCGGAGAGAATAAAGACCTTGGGTGATGCCCAATGTAAATCTCACAGTCTGGAGAGAATCTCTTGGCCAACATGAGCCTCATCAGATGTCAGACTTTCCAAAAGTAGATGTGGCAGGCTCCTATTTGTCTAACTCCTGCTGTTCCCTTGACTATCACCATGTTGTTCATGTTGTTTTCAGAATTCATAACCTAAAGAACTACCTTACTTTTTCTTAGAACTTTGGGACTGAACCTTATTATTTTTTTCTCTTTTTTTTCCAAATTGCATGTGAATTCTACTTAGAATAACCCAAGCTTAGCATCTGAACATATGTTCCATAGTCAATAACTTTGCACACCATCCATGTCTTAGACACAGGCTTAAGACACAACTGATGCAACCATCTGCTCTTACAGAGTCAGTGTAATACCAATACTGACCCTTGCTTTGTGCTCTGGGTGCTAAGTAGAGCTAGGTCCATGTAATAGTCTAGTGCCCTCTTGTGGCTTTCAAATTAAGAGTCTTGAGCACCTTTGCAGAACTGGAGCTAGTTGTGGAGTCACAAGTTTGAGAAGGCCATTGTGAGGTTAACTCCTTTTCCTGACGTTTTTCCCTCGGTAATATCACTCTCTCTAACAAAGCATAGTAAGTGATGGTAGACCCATTCCACTTGAGCTAAAAAGAGCCCTTTGGAGTGTAACAACTAGGGTGTTGGAATTTAATAGAAATAATCAGAACCTGCTACACTATGGATATATAGTATGTGACAAATAAATGTTGATATAAATTATCTTATCAACTTGTTGATATCTTCCAGATTTCCATTCACTCTTACACTCCTCATTCATTCAATCAATTTTGCAATAACACAGTTTCAAATAATTTAGTAAGTTTAAATGGAAAGCAAGAGAATTATAAGGGCTATAACAAGTAATCTCAGCAGTTTGAAAATTTATCTCATGATCAAAATAGATAACCTACATGGCTCCAGAGGGACACAAATGAAGGTTATAGATGTTAGTGAAATAAAAGGAAGAATTTTCTAGTGATTCCAATTGTATGACACTGGAACATGTCTGGGGATAAACTGAGGTCGAGGCTGTGGTGAGCTGTGATTATGCCATGGCACTCCAGCCTGGGCAACAGAGCAAGACCTGGAGAGAGAGAGAGAGAAAGAGAAAGAGAGAAAGAGACCAATCTACCACCACTACCATCAAATGGGTCATGCATCTTTGGAGTTAATTAAATACGGCTGAAGAGGCTTCAGCAGTAGGAATAGCACCCATATTGTTCACAGGCTAGCACACAACAGGTATCCATTAAATATCTGTTGAATAAATAGGTGAATGAATATGACCAGTGTACACTCATGTCAGGTTCTTAATAATAATAATTAAAAATTACAAATCTTTTTAAAAAGGAAGGAATACATTAATTTTTGATATACAAACTTTACAGGGGAGTTTCTCTGATGTACTAAATGACCTTTGATTAAAATCTTGGATTTTTAGAATTTATGTAGTCTATGAACATATTTAAGAAAGTACATGGTTTCCTTTGACTAGTCAACTAAATAACTCCCACAGTTGAGTCCTCTCTAATGTTTAATATGAAACCTTCCCAATACACAGAAAGTTCATGTTTACCATCATCATTTCCAGGAAACCAAAATATATGTGTATGTGTGTGTGCATGAATGTGTATGTTTTTCCAAACTCGTTTTCATAATTTACCTGGTTCTGATTTTCTAGATTAAAATAGGACCTTTGGCATTTTCCTCCAAAGCTCACATTTTGTCACTTAACTGCCTTTTATTGTCAGCAAACCTTTAAAATATATGTCTAATTGTGTATGATGGAAAATTACACATTGGTGGAAAATATGCATATTTATTTAATTTTGGTTATATGACATATGAAGAGTATATTAGTACATATTTATTAAAGCAGTTATTCATAGCACAGCAAAAATGAAGAGTCAAAAACTTAATTTGAGGAGATTATTAATGAAAAATAAGAGCTGAGTTTTGTAACCCCGAGTTGCAGGGATTATGTAAGTCACTGTCTCTTTAGTTCACATCAACTTAAACTGGAGGGCAGAGGAGATGACATACTTCTTTCCAGAAAAACTTCTTGCTCTTCTAAAGAGGTAGAATAATTTTAGAGGTCCAGATTGATATAGATTTTTGTTAATGCTATAGTTTTAGTTATTTTTCATATTTAGTTACTGCAATTATTCTATGCTTTAAAAAATCTGTACCATAAATCTTGGAGGGGAAACATCTAATTCATCATGTCTTGCAAAGGGCCAAAACCAAGTTAAAACGAGAAGCCATTGGGTTGTAATCCTTCGGAACTGTAGACTGAAGATGAGTTAGAGAACTGGTTCCCCCTTGCTCTCCCCCTTCCCCCCGAGGCTGCATTGGACTTACTACATTGAGACTGGGGTGTGGAGTGGTTTGAGGGTTTTCCAGCGAGAAAGCTGATCCATCCTTATGCGATTCAAAAATCTTGGGATTCAAAGAAAGTTCAATGCAGGACCCAAGCTGGTTTGAAAGTTCCTGCCCTTCTTCCTCAGAGTGATTCCTTTCCCCCTTCTTCTGGAAAAAAGGGCCAATAGCTCATGTCATAGCCTTGCTGACAGCTCGGGGCTGTAACAGAAGAATTCTCGCCCCTTCCCCTCTCCGTGGGAGAGACACACTGGATTGTCACCAGCCTGTGAAATCAACCACCCACCTGGTCCATGGAACCATTTCAAGGCCAGAAAAGCCAGCCTTACTCAGCTGTGCCATATGGGAAAGAAGAAGCAGTGTTTTTCTCCATATGGATTTGTCACACATTAATAAGAGGCATTTGCTCTCAGTCTCAGCCAAATGCCTTGATTCCTAAAACACATGAGAAGACGTGTTTGGCTTCACTTGCCAAGGAATTGGATACGTACTTCATAAAGTGAATTAAAACTAAAACTGTGTTGGGCCATTCTGTCCCTACCTCATTGGAGAGACATCCCTGCAAATGGACAGCTCATCTCCTTAATGAGCAAAATACCCAAAGGCTCTTTCTGGGGAAAGGGTCCAGTGTTTGACTGCTTCTTGCTGCACAGCTATGGAACACAACATTTTAGAGTAGAAAGGATCTTAGAGCTCATGAGTTTCCCTCTCCCCACCACCACCTCATTTTCCGTGTAAAAACCAAGGCCTCAAGAGGAAATGTGACTTGGTCAAGACCACTCAGTCGACTGGACTTGCGTCCAGATCTTTTCATTCTGAAACCTCTTCTCATACATCAAAGGTTTTTGTTGTTGCTGTTGTTCACTCTTTCTTTTGAAACCTTCCTTACAATACCTTTGCTGCCTTTTCCTTTACAGACGTCTCATTCATTGTTCACGAATTCAATGAATTAAAGATTACAGTTTTCTTATTGCTTTTCTCTCAATGATAAAAGCTTGTACTGACGTCCCCATTATTCTACTAGCTGCCATCGTCTTTATTTATTACTATGAAGTTACAGGATGGGACAGTGAGACAAATCTCAGTATCAGTAGTAGAGACCTGGGTCTTGGCCCCAGACTTTGCATCCAACAATACACAGAAGCCACTTCTTTTAACCAACAACAGAAAGAATACATTTCCTAGTGGAGGGATCCACTCCTGGCTCTTTTCTTTGTGTTTTATTGTATGGAAAAGGATTATAACCTTCCAAAAGTCTTGCCAGAATCACAAAATGAGCTGAGGAGGGATAGATACACAGCCTACATAGCTATAGTCTTCTCAAGGAAATGAGAAAAAAAAAAAACTCCCAAAGTTCCCGATCAGATGGAGACCTGAGAGACTAGTCTGAACATGCTCTTTTGGAATCAGAGTCTGCCCTATTTGGACATGCTTCTGAGGCAGTGTCCATGCAACAGAAGACAGACTAAGGTTGCCAATCAAAACCCTGACAACTCAAACAAATAAATACATAGATAGACAAATAAATAGATATTTTTTAAAACCCTTGATTTGAATCTATTCTGTAGTATGTGTAACCCTGGGTCCCCTGCATTATTCATAAAATAAGAGTAATAGTATCTACTTTCTTAAGGTTGCCGTGATTAAGGGACATGTGGCATGCAAAACAATTAATACAGAATAATTGGTCAAAATAAATTATCTTCCCTTTCTTCTTTCAAGAGTAATCTAATCTTACTGGCTGCTTCATTAGAACATTTTTCTTTATTGAAGAGACCTAAATTATCTCAGAATGAGTCCTGCACTTCAATGGATTGTCCCAGAAAGTTCATTTTCTCTGGAACGATTTCCACTCATCAAGAGTTTTTGCAGTAACTCCTGTAAGATGATTAGTGGAAAGGAGAAGGAGCCTACGGAGGCAGAGAGAGGAGAACCATGGTGTGGAAGTAAATACTCCCAACAATGGTCAGGGCTACCTGTTGGCAGACAGGTGTGAGTGTGTGTGTGAGCGGTGTGTGTGTGTGTGTGTGTGTGATCTGCATGAGCATAGGTAGCTGTGTACATGTGTTTATTTCTTTTTTCTTCTTGTAATTTTTTTGTTTTACAGATGTGGGGTACAATTCCAGGTTAGGTATACAAATGTTCATTATGCAGGTACCCTTGTTGATGAGGTGTGCCCCCCCTTTTCCAGGCAGATTCCCACTACTGCCAATTCCCCTGCCCCGTTCCCCTCCCGGCAGTTTCCCACTACTGCCAATTGTTCAAGGTCCCCTTACGAGTGAGAACATGTAATACTCAGTTCTTTGTTTCTGTGAAAGATCACTCAGTAGAATAGACTCGAAGACCATCCAGGTTGCTGTGAAGTGCATGATTCTGTTCTTCTTTATGGCTGTGTGATATTCCATCATGTATATGTACCAACTTTTTTTAATCCTGTCCTCTTTTGATGGGCAGCACGGTTGGTTCCATGTTCTTGCTATTGTGAACAATGCTGCGATCAACACACGTGTGCCGATATCTTTTTTATAGAGTGATTGGAATTCTTCTGGGTCTATTCCCAGTAGGGGGATTGCAGGGTCATATGGAAGGTCGATTTTTAGATCTTTTAGGAATCGCCACACTGTTTTCCACAGAGGCTGAACTAGTTTACACTCCTACCAACGGTGTAGAAGTGCTCCCTTTTGGCTGCATCCTCTCCAGCACCTGCTGTTTTTTGTTATTGATGACAGTTATCCTGACTGGAGTTAGATGGTATCTCAGTGTAGTTTTAATTTGCATTTCTTTGATGACTAGTGAGGCTGAGCATTTTTTCATGTATCTGTTGGCTGCTCGTATGTCTTCTTTTAAGAGCTGTCTATTCATATATTTTGCTCACTTTGTAATGGGGCTGCTTATTTTTTTCTTTTCGGCAAGTTTGAGTTCCTTGTAGATCCTAGATGTTAGGCCTTTGTCAGATATATACTTGGCGAATATTTTTTCACAGTCTGTGGGTTGTCTCCCTGCTCTCTTCGTGGTTTCTTTGGCTTTGTAGAAGCTTGTCAGTTTGATGAGTTCCCTCTTGTCTATCTTATCTCTTAGGGCATTCGTGCTTGAGGTTTTGGTCAGGAATTGGTTGCCAGTTCCAATTTCCATAAGGGCATGTGTGTATTTCTCATCTGCTTCTCTTAAACTTGTTCTGAAATATATTTTTTCTTCTTTTTCACATTTGGCTTCCACTAAATCAGGGTTAGTGGCCATATTCAACCTCTAGAGAGAGTTGGATAGGTTAGGACATTAAATATAAATGTGAAGTCTTAGACACTCAGTCAAGTAAAAACCTATAAAGGCAAAGGAATGAGAACAGAACATGAAATCACAGTCTAACTCTCATAAAGCAGGCCTGAATGTCATCAGCTCTCCACCTTATTCAGACATGCTCAGGCTTGTGATCTCATAGAACCTTACCACCTGGGCTTCTCCCCACGCCTCCTTCCACCAGGTGCATGGGATCACTGGGTTCCTGGAATAAGTTTGAGGGCATGTAATCTTATGATGTAAAATCAATCTATCCTGAAGGAGGCAGCACTTTCTGTTACCTGTCCTTGTGATGGGAGAGACAAAGTCAAAGTAGAAAGAAAGAGAGAAATAAAGTTCATCCTTGAAGGCAGTACCTCTAGTTTTCTTACCTTTACTTGGTGTCTTCTTTAGGAGCTCACCAATTGTTGAGGACATAGTTGACACAGTGTGAACTCACCTATCAACATAGTTGGAAGATAAAGGTAAACAGCTAAACTTGCAGGGGTCCTCAAACTTTTAAAACAGGGGGCCAGTTCACTGTCCCTCAGACCCTT